>NW_025999924.1:7289316-7406329 GCF_001458135.2 Marmota marmota marmota | reverse complement strand
CAGAGCTGGATCTTTGCTACTAGTTCATCACAACTCTCCCCCCCCCCAGAAACAGAAGATTCTTATGTAGACAATTATAGGGCTATAAAATGAAGGGCAAGAAGTACATTTTTTAAAATCCAGGCATAAGATATATAGAAAAAAAATTTAAAATTTTTGAACGTTTTGGTCATTATGAGAATACTAATAGAGGAGTGAGAGGGAAGGAATTCTGACTAGCCCATTGTTCTTTAAAATAGGTAAAGAGTTTTATTTTATTTTATTTTTTTGTTTGTGTCCATTTTTTTTTTCTGATCCTGAACTGTGGCAACTTTATCTTTGGCTGATGAAAATAATCTGAACCATCCACTGTAATTTTTAGTCTGTTTGTTGGACAAAATATGAGGAAATGTGGCCCATTTTACACCTTTTTCTTTTGTTTCAAACAGGAGGAGCGGGTTTTGCCACCCTAACCAACTCACCTGTTACCTGATAGGTCCACTCAGATGGCAGAACTAGCAATGAAGTGTGGAGTAACATGGTTGGAACCTTGCCCATGCTGAGCCCCAAATGTAAGAAATTGCCCTCATGTTGAGAATCATGGAGGGTGGGACAATTTACTACTTGAAAAAAGCCACTCATGTAATTTTAGGACAAAGGCAATAGAAGAAAAGTCAAAGTGAAGGCACAATCATATGTAAGTTTTTCTAGAAGATCAAGCCAGTTGTGTAAAACATGGTGTGCATTCCAGCTTTATCTCTGGAATTCTATAGGTAATTTATTTTTACCAAGATTTCCCCACTTGGTTTCCAGAAAAAAAAAAAACACTCTTTTTCATGTGGTATATGCCATTTTCTTAAAACAACTTACCTTTCTTATTAACAAAGTTTGCTTTGGCGGTGGTTATTCTGTTTGCACAAATAAAATTCTGTGTGCGTTTATCATAAATCTTACAAAATTATATGAATGATCATTACAAACAAATGTGCTTAGCACCTGTTTTATTGCTAACAATTGCCTCTGAGAATCTGTCTTTTCCTAAGGCAACTGGTTAGGCTACCTCTCCTGATTTTTTTTTATTCTAGCAACTGAAATGAAAGTTTTCAATAGAAACAGAATTACATATTCTTCCAGGATATGTTGTGTGTATTGAAACTTTCACACAGAGACTAGGCTTCTGGGACTAGAATCCTTAAATATTAGTGATTGGAAGATTCCAGTAATGCTTCTTGTAGTTATTTAACTTACAGCCTCCTTTTCCTTCTTAGGAAACAGGGCATTATATAAGTTTAAAAATAGTGAATTGGTTTCTCTTTCTTCACCCCCACCCGCAATGATACTGGGGAATGAATCCAGGAATACTCTACCACCGAGCCTCCCCGCCGCCCAACTTAAGAAAGAATATTTCTTAATTAACTAATCGGCAATCCTCCTGCCTCAGCCTCCCAAATAACTGAGATCACAAGTGTGTGCCACCGCACCCGGACAACCAATTGGTTTCTAAATCCCTTCTTGCTCTACATAGTTCAAAGATGCTAGAAATAGGGCTGAGGTTGTGGCTCTGTGGTAGAATGCTTGCCTAGCATGTGTGAGGCACTGGGTTCGATTCTCAGCACCACATATAATTAAATAAAGGTATTGAGTCCATCTACAACTAAAAACATTTAAAAAAAAAGATGCTAGAAATAAATATTTTTAAAATAGACTGTGATGTGTGTGTACACACACATGCGTATATGTATAGATACACGCAGTGAAAAGGAGAAAGGCTATACAATGCTTCACAGCTGTGCATTAAAACTTCACAGTGCATTAAAATCAAGACGTTTTTGTTAGAAGTTTCAGGGTGGCATTCGCCTGCAGAGTGAGTTTTGAAAAGCCAGATTTGGGAAATGGTTCCAGTTACTCCTACTCAACCTTCAGGCGCTTCACCTGTGTTCCAGGGCAGTGTTTGATGGGACCACATCCCAGCTCAACTAGGTACCCAGCGGAATTTGTAGCCCCCACTGGCTGTTCGGATGGTGAAGGCATTGCCCTGGGGGAAGGCGAGCGTGCGGATAGTGCTGTGGCTGCGGATGGGAGTGCTGAAAGAGCCGCCCTCCTCCAGCTCGCTGTGGTTCAGGTTCAATGCGCTGCGACAGCCGTCCGTGCGCAGTCCTCGGAAGGCTCCGTGCAGATTTCCCGGCCAGCAGTCAGTGTTCCTGGGCTCGGTTTGCAGGCGGGGCCTCTTGGCATCGCGACTCTGTAGGGCTTCATCGCAACGCTGAGAAATCTCTCTCAGTATGGCGTCTACTTCCGCGCAATCCTGACCCGCAGCGCTGAACATCTCCTCCAAGCTCCTTTTTGCAGTCGTTTTGAACAGGAAGGGCTCGGCGGTGGCCCCGCAATCTCGGGACTGCGTGATCATCAGCTTCTATGAAAGATGGGGAAGAGCGCCACCCTGGGGCCAGCGGGAATCGCCCCAAGCTGGGCGCGCAAAAGGACACCCGGGTGTACTACGCGCTGCACTATGTCCCTACTCTCCTGAACCCCACTGGGTTCCCACACAGGGAGCAGAGTGGGTGTGCAATGAAACAGCTTCCAGTGCCCCGCAATGTCCCACTCGCTTGCTCCCTACTTACATCCAGCACCGAAGCCAGGTGCCTGGTCCGGCTGGCGAGTTCTTTCAGCTGCACGTTCCGTTCCTTAAGCGAGGCGATCTCCTCCTGTTTCTGAGTTAGCGTCACGTGCAGCTACAGGAGGAGATCCAAACGTTCAGGGACTTGGCCACCGTGCTTGGTCTCATCTGCGTGAATTAAACCCAGATCCTGACGTCTCACCAGGAATTGAGCACCCAAGGGCATTTACACTTCTGAGAATCATCAATTTATTTGACTTTTTCCCCCCACGGTACTTGGATTAAAATGTATCTTCAGTGTGGCCGTGGTAGTGACTAGTACCTGGTTGGGCAACAGGCAGACCTAGCTTCTGCCTCTAAACTTCAAACATCCTGTTTTAATTATTAGTAAAATGAGGTTGGTAAGTATGTTTTAGCTCAGTACTTAATAAATGAGAAGAATAATTTAATAAGCACGGTGCCAGGCACAAAAGAAAGCCTTCAATGAATAAAATATTTAGTAAAGTGGAATTAATCCCACTTAGTGAAGTTGGAAAGTGGGGTGGGACCACTGGAGCAATAGCAGCTATGTGAACCACTAGCCTGTCCAGACATGTACAGGGGAGCGTCCCAGTCCTTTCAACCCCACTTCTGCCTTACTCCAGTCCCGGCCCTAGGATTCCTGGTCACTAGTTCAGTGTCCCTACTTGGTTATTTTCAACGAGAGCATTCCCCAGTGCTCTCTGGTTCTGGTCCGCCACCTCCTTCCAGTACTGTTCTGGCGGTGGCACCTCTGGAGTGCGTAGTGGTGCTGACTGGAGGGCCCGGGGCTCCAACCGCTGGGAGAGGTAGGACCCGAGAGGCGATACATCGCAAGGAGAGAAGGGGAAGTCACTGACGGCCAGGGTAGGCGACATCAAAGTAGATGAGTCTGGGAAAAGGCGAAAGCTGGATATGTTGCTTCTGATTCATCCCCAGCTAGTTACAGGGTCAAAATGCCACTCCAGATGTATGCTTTATATGGAGATTTTTTTATTATTATTAAGGAAAGCACCCCTCATTCCTGATATTTTGGACATATACAGCAGGCGCTCCATATAAACCTGTTGAGATAACCCGAGGGTAAGCAGGCAACCCTGTGAGGACTTGGAAGTTACACAAGGCCTTCCCTCCTCTGCACACTATTGTCACTCAAGCTCTCCCAGGCCACATCAGAGCACAAGGACCCCTCTTCCAGAACCCACCCCGACAAACCAGCTATAAATTCAGCTATCCAATTTCTCCATTGGAGAGAGGGAATATCCTAAATATGGAAGTCCAAGACCCTTTTGTGAGGTGATGGCCAATCATTTACTGGCGGCTGAGTTCACCACCTTCAGGACCACAAAATCTTAACTAGTCTCATTTGGAGACAGGAGACATCCCGGCTGTTATTTAATGACTAAGAGACTGCACTTGCCTGCGATGAGATCATCCACTGTTTCTCTGAAATTCTGAAGACTGAAGTCCACTTCCGTTTCCAAGGAGTGGCTCTAAAATAAACCGGGGGTGTCAAACGATCATCGTTGAATCTGGAGAGTCCAGAACAATCCCCAGGTTGCGCCACGTGGGAGGTGGGGGACGATCTGCATGCACTCGCTTTCACAGCGGAGAGTCTCATACCTGTAAACCAAGCCCCACCCGAGACAAGGAACCCAGCAGCCTTGCACTGCGCTGGTGGACAACCAGAGGCGTAGAGTGCCGGACCCGGTCAGCTAGACTTGGAGCCACGAATCTTCACAAGGCGCCAAAACTATTCCCTGAAGTCTTTCTCCGCAGACTGTGCGGGATGTCTGCGGCGCCGGGCTTTGGACAGCTGGACCGTGCTGCAGGCAACCAGCTGCCTCTGTGCGCTGTTCTTTGTGCACTTGTCAACCCTAACTCCAACTTACCCCCAACCAACCAAGAGGCCACGGCTCTAAGAGTAGAGAGCATGGCATGAACCCAGGTCTTTCCTTGGAGACCCGACAGCTTGCAGAGTCCTTCAATGGGGTAACTGGAAACTGTGTTTCTCAGAAAGCTCAGTCACAGCTAACCAAAAAGGAGGGTGAAAGATGATCTATAATTGGAGGAGCCAGGGATGCTATAAAAAATGCTTCTGTTCAGCAACATGTGTTGCCTCTATTGATCTTTTCAGTTTATTTCAGTTTATTACAAAGTTGGAGTTGACTCCCCACTCCCCGCTTGCAGGATGCACCTCCAACTTCCTGAACTGTATGAATGCTTTTCTGGCCTCCAGCAAGGTGTCTAGGTAAGTGAAGGGGAAGAAAACTTAAAGGCTGGATGCCCAGGAACCTTCTTATTCCCTTAACTTGTGGATAATTCAAGTTGACAAATATTTATTTTCTATACAGTCTTCCAGTTAATCCTCACACCAATGTGGGAGGCAGGTAGGGCTCAGGAAGTGCTTCCCCTTTCACTGAAGGAGAATATGAAGCTGGAGAAGTGGAGTTACCCAAAGTCCTCCCACTCTTGCAATGCTAGTGCCTATTTCAGTCATCTTTCCTATATAACTCATTACCTGTCTTTTGGGGGGGTTTTGAGGGAAGGCCCAGCTTACACTAAGGATAACAGTAGGAAGGGGAAGAGAGTCTCTAGAGCCATGATGGGAGGGGGACACATTCAGTACGCCCATCAGAAATATCTTCTCTGATTCGGCTACTGATTCATGTGTGTTAATCATACTGCTCTCCCCAAAGCACTTCTCTACTAGTCATATATTTGGGAGAAGAGGAATTTACTCTGACCCAAACTTCAAAGTATCAGTTTCTCTCAGAGAAGAAAAAGTCAAATCAAAGTCTGGAGGCCTCAGTACCAAGTTGAGCACTGAGGCCATAAGAGGAAAGGATCTGAGAAAGGAAGGACTGAGGGACCCAGACAAACCCTGATGCAGGAACTCTGCCTTGGTGGAAGTAGTGAAATATGACAGTCTTCACGGACTGAAAGGTCTCTCTCTCTCTCTGCAGGTATTTGAGAAAAGCCCTTACCATGAATAGACTGGAGGCCAACTCAGGAAACGTGGCTCAGGAAGTGCTTTCTCCTACAATATCCCACGTTTTGGTCAATTCTAGACTAAAACAATTCTAAAGCACTCCCACTCTTTTTCTGCCTTCCCCTGTGGGACAGCAGCTAGCAAATGTAACCTAAGGGTGCACTGGTCAAGTGTTTGTTAGGGAGCTCTTTCCCTATACCAGCTCTTTCCCACAGAAATCCTGGACTTTCTAGTCCATGTGGTGTGATCCCTGGCCTTGAAGATTTGAATCCCACTTTCCCAATGAAATAACTCTGACATTTCTACAACTACAACAAGGGAAAAAAATGCTGACACACAACATATTGTCAAATTTAAATTCAGTATACTTAAGTGAGAATTCATCAAGAGGCCACTTGATTTTGTTGCTTGCAAAATAAACATGTTGGAGTAAGGGAGTAACCTAGGCCTCTGGGCCAAATAAAAGATGTCTTTGCTTATTTGCACATCCAGATCTTAAAAAAAAAAAAAAAAAAAAATTAAATGGCCTCTGCAGTTGCAGGGAACCACACACTCCCACCTCCTGTCTTAACAATCTCTGCTCTTAGGGCCACCTACCCTGAGTCCTCCTGAGCTCTTTCCCAAAGTTCTAAAAAGCTCTTAGAGGAGGACTGAGAAACTTTATTTCACCACCACTCCCAGTTCTGAGAGGTGTGTTGTCTTCTGGAGAGTTCTATACTGAGACAACGACCTCGTGACCCCAACACCTGCTGACAGAAAGCAGGAGTTGTCACTCTTCTGTGGGTAGCATCTGGATAAAATCACCTGTCCATCTATGAGCCAATCTTCTGGCCTTCTAGACCAGTGCTGAAAGGCTCCAATGTCTGGGAGTGTCAGCCCCTGCCTCTTTGCCACATGGTGGCAAGTGATTAGAACTTTTTTGGGAGGGGGCAGAGGATAAAAGGACTTTTTAAAAAGTGCCTAACTGCTGAAGGACCATCTCTACACACAGGAATCTGTTCTGTCAGATTTCTTCCGCAGTCCTTTGTCCTTCTTCTCGCTTCCCCTCAAATATAAACTCTTCCTCTTCTCCAGTGTTGATCGAGAAGTTATCCATCGATTTCCACTCTCCTTCAATACCCACAGAATGAAAATGGTTAGTGAATGGCTGGGAAGAGGGTGTTGGGAGAAAAACAGGACAAGTATCCTGTACGCAGGCGCCCAGATTCACCCATTTGGTCCCTCAGTGTTCCATCTCCTCCCTGCCTTGTCACAGCTCCAGGAAATAAATGGGGAGAGGAAGGGCAGGAGTGAATCCCACTGTAAAACTTGGCCAAAACAGCTCTGGAAACAGCAGCCTTCACAACATACTATGAGGGAAGAGGACACTCGGATCTGGGAGGCTCAGGTTTCCGCATGCCTCTTCCCTTCACCAGTTAAACGTGACTGTGGTGGGTGCCTGCGACAAACCTTTGCGGAAATAAACCCCCACTTAGGAATGAGGTTTGTGTTTTCAGAGGCAGCAACGCTCCTCAAGGGGAGGTACCTGAGAGGCAGCCGGGTCACCACTAGGCGGCGCGTCGGACCCGAGTAGAGAGGAGCAGTCCGCGAGGTCTTGCAAGTCTATGGTGGTAAGGGCTGCGCAGGGAGACCGAGAGACACACACCAGACGGACGTTTAGCCTCTTGACCAGATTCGCCGCTGGGACCCCCACCAGGACGTCGGAGACACGGGGAAGTTTCCCCAAGGGGAAAATGCAGGGTAGCGCACGTGCTTCGGGGCTCACCTGGCAGTGCAGCGGGCTCCACGTCCGGGGGGTCCTCGTATACAGACACCGGGCTGCCGCCGCCGCATCCCGAAAAGAACTTCCGCGGAGGGGCGAACTAACCGAGCACAGAATAGTGAATACCGATCAGCCCTCGGGACAGGGAGTTCGCAGACCCCTCCGGGCCCCCGCCAACAGCCCCACCTTCCTCTCCGGCTTCACGGGTTTGCGGAGAGGAGGGCCTGGCAGCTCCAGCATCCTGTTAGGGCAGATGCTATCGAAGACCCGGCGTCCCGCCGCACTGCTCCCGCACACTTGCATCCTGTGTGTATCGCTGGAATGGCGACCCGCACCCCTACGGTCCCTGCGCTACCTGCGCCTGTTGGCTCAGAAGTTAGTCCGAGGTCGGGGAAGTCGCGTGGCTCGGGAGGAGAAGAGGGAGGGCGGAGAGGAAAGGGAGGATGGTTGCACGGGAGGGGTGGCTCGCGCCTGAGCGCCAGAGGTGGCGCCTTTAGTCTCTGGCAATCTGCGCGCGGGCGGAGGCGTTAACCCAACCTGGCAACCGGGCTTCCCCCGGGAGAAGCGAGCGCGGGGCCTAGGCCCACGAGCGCCCTTTCCGCCAGCGTTGGCGCCACCGCCTCCTGGCCGCGCCAGACGCAGAGAGCGAAAGAACTGAACTAGAAGCGACCGATCCCCAGCATTGGTTACTGCCTTCCAACCTACGGACAGCGGGGATGGAAGAGTTAAAAGACTCATATTTCCTTTTCTTTGCACCCCAGTCACAAAGCACGAATAAACGTGAACTGACAATTGCCAAAGCCTGACTTCAGCATTTTGTTCAGTCTGGCAGGATTTAGTGGGGATGTAGCATTCTGGAAGGGATTCCTTATAATAATCCCAGTTTACAGAAACCCCTTCCCCCAAATCTAAGCAGCATTCAGGGTCTTGACTCAATTGACTTTTATGTAGACTCCTGAACTAATGCAAGAGCCCCACCCCGTAACCCTAGCCATGCACCTTCCTAGGTAGTGGCACCCGAGTACAATCTTTAAAGTAAATAAAGGATCGATCAAGAAAAGTGACATCCATAAATCCTCCTCCAGCTTCTGAAAATTTACTAGTGGACAATCCCAAACTCCTGAAACCCGTCCGGCCTCCCCTGATGGCTTCAGCTGCCCATCCCAGCGTTTAGCCTGCTGTCTCTACAACTAGGCTCTCCTGCTGTGCCACATTCTTAGCTCTACATCCCAAGCAGGAGTTTATCTCCCAGGAAAGGGGTATCTCTCAGACAGAAACATCCTTAGGTGAGGAGGTCCTCTCTCAGGGGCACTTAGAACCATCCAATTAAAACAATCATTTGAAATTGCACATTATTTTCAAATTATATCTGGTAATGGAAGTGAAAGATCCTCCTTAAAAATGTCATGATCCTCTTTTATTTGCACTCATTGTCTGGATTAAAAAATAAAATACCGTAGGAGTGGTGGAGGAAAACCAATGACAGACCTGGAGACCCTCTGACCACATTTATAGATTCAGGAACTGAGTAGAGGTGAAGCCAAATCAGCCAGCTAGAGCTGGTTTGGTATTGCAGGTAGGGAGGAGCTTGGACTTCAGGATCAAAGTGCACAAGGAACTGGACTAGAGTCCACCAAATCTGTGAGCCCAGATCTTTAGGAAAATAGGTAGCTCTGCCCTCAATAGAGCTGAAGTGAAGATGAATGGGATTATTTATGTAAAATGACTGGTGTTCCATGTGGATGAATTTCGTGCCTTTTCAGTCACACTTCCAGCTTCCTACATCTTGTTCCTGGCTCTCTATCCACTGAGTCCTCCCATTCCTGAGTCTATCTCCACCCCTTTCTTTACCCACCTTCTGGTCTGTAAAATGAGTAAGGGTGCTCTTGAGTTTTGGGGTGATCTTTACACATGGAGATGATTATAGATTTTCCAGGACAGGCCCACTTTTCAAATCTTCATCAATGAGTTCCAAGTTGGGATAGAAAATATAACATTGTATCGTAAGAGTATCTGTGGCAATGGGAACTGGAAATATAGGACTCCTAGTCTGGATGATTGTAGAAGTAATCACCAAATTCCTGGAGAACTTAGCACCAGGAGAGACATGGATGGAATTTTAGATGATATGGCTGAATGAGAGAGTCATTGCTGGTAAAGACAACTTCCAAAGTCACCTCCTTGCAGCCAGGCTGAAGGCTTCAGATACTTTAGACTTGGGCTAGGCATTTTGGTCTTTCTCCTCCTCTTTTTTCACCATCACAAAACAGCTTTTCCACAGATGGGGGAATCACCATTTCCTTCTCCTGGTACCAAGGAGGAAATGTTCCTGGATACATGTCAACTTATCAGGACAACAGAGGTCTAAAGGACCCTAGGCTCTAGAGTACTCTCTATGTGGAGAGAAATACAAAGAAGCTTTAGTTTGCTTTGAGTTTGTTTGCTTTTTATTTGCCATACATTTTGTTTTATTTTAAATGCAGTATACATGACTGGGGATTCCCCTCCAAAACTTATAAGTTTTTTCAACCATACAGAAATTTTTAAAAGGCAAAAACAACAATTCAATGAACCATATATTCACATCCCCCATTAACATTTCCCTCTATTTCTTTGTCCCAAGGTTTTTGTTTTTTGTTTTTTTTTTTTTTTTTGCCCCTGCAGGATCCTTCTCCTAATTGTGTAGGTTAGTCTTTGCTTTTTGAAGACACTATTTGCCACCTGTGCTTATACAGAGCTTCTCATTACAGTCGTACTTCAACACTTTCAAACAGATGCTACTGTTATACCCATTTTTATAGATGGAATGTGGGCATATACCTGCATAAGGTCAACCATCAAATTGACTCCAGAGCCTTACTTGTTGACTCACTACTTGATACTGCCTCACATTTAAACTTAATCTCACTTAAACTCTACAACAACCCTGGTTTCAATTATAGAGTTCAAAGAGGTTAAGAAGCTGAGATTCAGGGCCTACAGGAGATTTTTGACAGGGAGAATGATGATGTGACAACTGTAGCACCACAGAAACCAAACAAGCTTCTATCTCAATTCCCAGCCTAGTTTTCCTATCTATAACATGAATCCTTATGACTGGAAGTAAGGACCGTTCTGACTCCATAGTTTTGCTTTTGTGGCGCTGGGGATTGAATCCAAGGCCTTGTGCATGTGAGGCAAGCACTTTACCAACTGAGCTATACCCCCCAGCCCTGTGCTGACTCTATAGACAGATTCTTTATAGTCCCTAATGAATGGTGAACACTGAGTAAATAACTGTGTGGCACCTATTTTGGGAACAGATTTTGTTGAGAATGGTTAGAAACCTATAAATTGGAGAAGCTTAGTAGTGTGGCTAAGGGTGGTACTCCGGACTCAGATCACCAGCCTTCAAGTCCTTTCTGTGTGCCAGTGTAATCCTCTGAAAACTGGGATAGTAAACTGCTTGAAACAACCATTAGATGATCAAAATAACTAATGATAAACAGTGCCTGGTAAATCACAAGCACTCGATATAGCCTTCACTACTATAATCCAATCATTACCTTGAGCTCACATGTAGCAGCATTAATGAGGTGGCTACAAGGAAATGGGCTCAATAGCCCCAACAGCCTGCAAAGCCTTCCTTTTCAACATCTGTTGGTAGATGTAGGATTCTATACTGAAATATTTCTTGCTTTTTGCCCTCTGCTAGTGTGCCTACATGGTTTCCCACCTCTGCCATCACATTCACTAGCAAGAGCAGCCTATGGCCCCTCTGCACATCATAGACTTTTGTGGGTTCTACTCTGTCTCACACCCCAGCACACCCTTTGTAACCCTGGGGTTGCACAGTCCTCATGCTCCTAACACAAGAGTCACAGAATTCAAGCAGACAAGTGACCCTGATTGGTCTTATCATTGGAACAGTGGCATCCCAAACCTTGCCAGATGGGTTTCACAGAGATGCTAACTACAAAGTGAATCAGTGGGAGGAGAGCATCCCTGGAACAGTTTCAGCTGCCCCATTCTGGGGCTGACTTCACCTTCCTTCCCCAGGACAGACAGGGCAATTGCAGCATTCAGATTAAAAAAAAAAAAAAAAAAAGCCTCTTTACTGGGGAAAGGGGGAAAGACAGCTCCCTCATTTGTTTAGTGCACAATAAATTACTAGATTCTGCTATGCTGAGGTGCAAGATGTACAACCCACAGGATGGCAAGCAGGAGTCCTGAATATTCATTCTCCCGCCCCCAATACTGCACTCTTCAGAAGCAATGCAAGACATTGGCCCAACCTCCGGGGCCAGGGAATAGAAGCCCAAGGGTCTGCTTTATTTCAAGCTTGGGAACAGGTTGCACTTCTTGCAAATCTGGAGGGGCAGCATGTGAGTCAGAGAGGTACTGTTTATGGCCACCAGCAGCTGCAGCTTTCCCAGGCAGTCCTGCAGCGCCGCCTCTGAGTGTTCGCCCAGGCACAAGTCCACCGGGTGTGGCAGCCGCAGCATGCGATCTGCCAGCGCCAGGCAGCAGATGGCCAGCAGGGAGGGAGCATAGCCAGTGAAGGCATAATCAGCCAGGCTTAGCTCAGCCACCCCCTGCGCCAGGGCTTGTGCTTCCAGGGCTTCCGAGACTTCAGCCTGTCCGGCCTCCACGCGGGTGTGAGTGAAATGCTCCAGAAAGAAGCTGATGGTGGGGGCACCCAGGCTGAAGTGCAGCTTGTGCAGCACGATGCATTCGAGATTGCAGAGTTGCTGCCGGGAGAAGGCTCCGCAGCACAGGGCCAGAAGCTGTTTCACGCGCGGTGGGTGCACCTCCACCTGCAACACAGTGTGCATTCATCCCCTGCCTCTCTGCTTCCAGGGCTGAGGCTTTACCAGTCTGAAAACCAGGAGAAAACTGTCTCCCCATCAACCCTTCCAGAGAGATAGCCTGGCTTAACCTTTCCACCACTCCACCTAGTATGTACTTCCAAAGTAGCTTCTCTACTGTTTGACTAAAAACCAGGTTTGGGAATTTTTGAGCCTGCTCCCCGACCCGACTAGAACAGAGGTGCCACAAAACTTTTGGAGATTAACTACGACTTACTTCTTGGGGAGCTGAGTAAAAGGATTCTTGGTTTGCAGGAGGATTATGAAGTTAAGGCTTGGAATCTCTAGATTCGCAAGCCTCTGGTAGAAGAAATCAACACACTGAACCTTGCGCTGGAGAATCGGTTGGCCAGAGAATGGAAGGGAGTTTGGCTGCACCCGAAGCCCCATGCCTCGTCAAGATACCTGTTTGCAAGCGATAAGCAGAGAGGTGACCCCGAGCAGCTGGAAGCAGTCTGCAGCCACTGGTGTGGTGGTGAGGAAGCGGTCCAGAGTGTTCACTGTCAGGCACAGTGACTCGAAGGAGAGGCCGAATTGGCGGTGCACTGGGATCAGCCAGCTGAGCAGTTTACAACGGGATTCCGCAGTCACCTGCCGAGAGGGAGGAGGAAGGCGAGGAGGCTGAGCCTAGAGCTAAACTGGGGGGAAGTGGGGGCGGGGAACTCCAGAAAGGAAGGGTCAGGTCGGCCCAGGGAGCTTTCCCCAAAGAAAGCGAGAAGAGGAAAAAGCTAAGTGCCCTAGAAACTGAGAAACGGGAGGGCAGTGCCGCTGCGGAAAGAGGGCTGGCCTGCTGAAAACCGAAAAGTTTGGATTCGTGCCCAGCGCTGTACCAGCTCGGCATACTCATTGCCTCGAGTAATCCTCTCAGCAATTCGATGGAAGGTAGGGGTGGATGAGTAGTCCATTTTGCAGACGAAGAAACGAATTTAGGATTGTTAAGTAAATTGCCCGAGGTCTGTAGGAGTTCGGGCTCAACCCAGAAACTAACTGCTTTGCACTCTTCACTGCCCCACTAGGTTGAAGACTTGCGGCAGGTCACTTAAGCCATCTACTTTTCTCCCACTGTAAATTGAG
The DNA here is from genome assembly GCF_001458135.2 of Marmota marmota marmota. Lineage (NCBI taxonomy): Eukaryota > Metazoa > Chordata > Mammalia > Rodentia > Sciuridae > Marmota > Marmota marmota. The sequence continues at coordinate 7,393,040 of NW_025999924.1, read as the reverse complement.
GACCGTGACCTGGCCCTGGAAGGCCTCTCTTGCTCTGCCTGGGGGCAGGGACTGAGACGCGCTGCTCACGGCGCCGCGAAAGGTAGAAGCAGAAAAGGAGAGAGCCTGGGAGAGCAAGAGCAGCGGCGGGGTACTGGCTCTGCCAGCGCCTCACTTGTGGCTGCATCGCCAGAGACTCCCGCGGATGGAAGCGGCTCTCCTGAGCCTTACGGAAAGCGTAGCAGCTCTGGCCGTAGTCCCGGAAGGTTTGTAGATCTAGCGGCTCCAGCGGCCGGGCAGGACCCGGCAGGGGGCTACAGTCTCGCGCCACCGACTCGGCGGGGCTGTCTGCAAAGTCCGAACCGGAGCTGGGAGACTCGAAAAGGTCGCAAACTCCGGAGTCTCCTCGGGGCGTGCAGGGGTTCCGGGGTTGAAGCGGCTCTTTCCTCCGGAGGCGCGGGCGCCTGCTCTTCTTCACGGGGGCTCGAAAATTCTGGTTGTTGTCTAGCCTCCCTGCTCCGGCAGAGGGGCTGGTGGGGCAGGGGGTCACCATGACGTAGCCAGGTGGCCGCTCTACTACCCCAACGCCCGGGCTGCGGCGGGCTGCAAACGTACGCAGGACAGATACGCGTGGGGAGGCGGAGTCCCGTGGCTGCTGCGGTCCTAAGTAGTCCACCTGCCCCTTCCCTGGACCACACCCCCTGGCTCCTCACTGGCTAAGCCCAGAGCGGCACAGGAGCCGCGGCTGAAGAGCCACTCCCCTCGGAGTTCTAGCTGCGCGTCGCCTCCGCGTTCAACTGAGCTGAGCAGGCGCTACCCACGCCGCGCACCCGCCTTCCGCCGCTGGCTCGCGCGCGTCCCGAGTTGCCTGGGCAACCGGAGCTCGGGTAGTGGCGGTAGCTGGGCGCGCGGAGCCGATCGGAGTAGGAGAGGCTGCCCAGCCAGGTGAGCCACGGGCCCAGCTGAGGAGTTCCGGCTGCACGGGGAGAAAAAAGATTCTCCAGGGATTATCTGCCTGTCCAAAGCAGACGGTCTAGATACTTGCCAGCCCCTTCACGCTGGCTTTAACTCTGGTCGGTGATTTTGTAAATCAAGGTCTGTTTCTGAGCTCCAAATGAAGGTGGGGCTAGAATTTTGTCAGCAGCTTTTTGTTTGTTTGTTTGTTTGTTTGTTTTTTCCAGAGACCCATAACAGTAATGTGAATTCATATGCATATGTGTTTTGTTTCAGTCACTGCCCTTCCTTCTGCGGGTCTGGGGAGCGAAGCCTTTGGCGTTGCTGCTCTGTGATGCTGTGTATGTAGAAGCTAGCCCCACAGACAGTCATTCATGATTCAACAAAACATAAAACTGTCCAAAGATACATCAAAAAGCATGGCTGCAGCCGGGCGTGGTGGTTGACACCTGTAATCCCAGCAGTTTGGCGGGGCTGAGACAGGAGGATCGCAGGTGAAAAGCCATTTAGCAAGGCTCTGAGCAATTTAGTAAGACCCTGTCTCAAAATAAAGAATAAAAAGGTCTGGGAGCCAGGTGTGGCACAAGCCTGTAATCCCAGCGGCTGGGGAGGCTGGGGCTGGAGGATCATGAGTTCAAAGCCAGCCTCAGCAAAAGCGAGGCGCTAAGCAACTCAGTAGACCCTGTCTCTAAATGAAATACAAAATAGGGCTGGGGACGTGGCTCAGTGATCTAGTGCTTGTGAATTCAATCCCCAGTACCAAAAAAAGGGGAGGGGGGCTGGGGGTGTGGTTGGGGGGTAAGCGCCCTTGGGTTTATTCCCTGGTTTTAAAGAAGAAGAAAAAAGTCTGTAGCTTTCTAAATAGTACTTTCTCCCGCACTTTTCGCCCCAAGCCAAATAAGTCTAGAAGCTGCAGCTATTGAAGAACATAACGTTGTAGTGGGGTGGCAGTTCTAGTTTTATCAAAGCGCTCACAACGGGCTGTTCTGTTTTAGGTCATTAGCTTCTAACTCTCTGCCCTGAGAAGCCCAGTCCTTCCTTGGTTATTCCCTGCTCCTTCGTGAAGAGAGCTCAGGGAAATACAGATGGAATGTTGGGGAGGCGCCCAAACAGAAGGGAAGGGGCTGAACTGGACGAAGCACTGAAGGGCGCTTCACAGGTTTAGTCCACAGACTCCAGTCCTGGTAGAAGCTGGAGTCCTTCTTTGGCCTGAGTGAATCTTCCTGAGGGTCTAATCCTTTAGGAGAATGGGCCCTTAGGTAACATCTAACCCATCTTATGAGCATCCTAGAGCATAAAGTCCAGATACACTAAGCCTGAACTTTCCAGAAGTGCTCCAGGAAGCATAGTTACTAGATGCCACACTACCAGCAGGTTCAGCCATCCCAACCTCGTTCCAGAAGAAAACTGATACGTGTGTGTAATCAAAATGCAAATTTCTGTCACTAGAAATTTTAGTGAGAGGGTGGGTGGAGTCTCCTAGAGATGCAAGTGAAAGAAAATGAAGAAATTTCAAGTTCTGGCCTCTGTTAATCCTATTTCCCTGTAACTCTAAGACAGCTCTTTATTCTCCCAATTCAAATAAATAGTGTCATCTGTACCTTGGGAAATTAGCTAAGACTCATCTAGGAGAAGTTTTCAAAATGCAAGGTGCCTGGCCTGTCTCCTCTCTATTGTTGGGGAACATTATGAGAGGGGCTAGTGAATTTGTAGAGAGGAGTCAGATATCAGAGTTCTTCTTGGAAAAGCTTTCTGGGTTAAGAGAACAAATTCAGGAGTTCTGATTTTTCCTTTCAGCCCAGACTATCAATGTGGTACAGTGAAAAGAGGATGGGTCAACTCCCAGGTTCGAAACTATTGCTCCATATATTGGCCATATTGGACAAGACATTACTGCGGCAGTCCGGCTGCAGCAAAATAACCGAGGGTGAGGAGGAACTTGTGTAGATTGATACAGCAGGAATGGGAGCCATTTATTGTAGGACAGGAGGGGTATATATACATTCCACACAGCTTATCTTAATTAACATAAACTAGATACAGCAGTCAACCAATAAGGAATCTCCACACTTAATGGCTCGCTGGCGTTACTTCACAAACCACTCCCTCTGCAAAATGCCAGGCGCCAGCGTGACTTGTTTACAGACTCTAACACATTACCAAGTCTCCACATCCTCCTCTGTTATATGTAGATATTATTAATTTCCTTAAGGGTTGGGTGAAATAGGTGTAAAAACTCAAAGTCCTTTTGAAATGTAAAATAATGGGGTCACCTTAAAACTGTTCTTGTGGAGACAACAATGTTACCACATTGAGACATTTTGAAAAGTAGTACTATCATTTGATCACTTATGGATGTGAGGCTCTTATTACCTTGCTAAAAATGCTTTGTACTCTGAGGGTATTGCCTGAGTTTTAGCTCAGAATTTGTGGAATGCCCGATATGCCAGATGCTGTTCCTAAAGCCGTGAGCAATATTGTGTAGGCCCTGCCCTTGCAGAGATGACACTCTGTGGGGAAAACAACAAGACACTGATTTAAATTATTGAAGGGAGATAATAGTGATAACATAGGATCTCCTGGGTTTAGGGTTGATTGAGAAAACAACATATGTGCTTATTTGAAAGCCAGATAAATAAGAAATAATTTTTTAGCATAAGTATGCCCTAAATATTGCATGCTACATATTTATAGGAAAAAAACTATTCATTGTTTATCTGAAATCCAGAAATTGCATGAGACATGATTTTACTGAGAGATTATTTTTTCATTTTCTGACATTCAAGTTTAATTGACATATAGCAATCCTTCCTGAGTGCCAGAGAAACCTGTAGTAGGAGCAACTTGCTTGGCCTGGAAAAGCTTCCCAAAGCAAGTGGTGGTGGAAGAAGGAAGATGGGAAGAAGAGAGCAGTATTTGGGCCAGAGTATTCCAGGTACAGGAGCAGGGTATGGGAGGTCCTGGGAGCAGATTCCTGGGAAATTCTATATAGGGCCTATCTGATACAGAATACAGAGTCAAGGAGAAGCAAAGAATTAGGGAGATAATAGCTAATACTATATAATAATATAATAATTATTATATAAAATTTATGTGCCAGGTTCTGTGTTATGCTATTTGTGTAATTGATTCAGTCTTCACAACAGCTCCAGGAGATAGCATCTACTATTATCCCCTTTTATAGATGAGAAAACTGAGGCATAGAGAGATAATTTGCTCAAGGTCACACAGCTAGAAAATAGAACTGGGATTCAAAGTTAGCCTCGCTCATGATGCTATACTGATTCAGCAGCAAAGTCAGGCAGTGCCCTTATAGGCCATGTTAAATATTTTGACTTTATTTGAATCTATTCAAGAAGCCTGACAAAAGGAGAGAGATGATAAGTCTTTTGTTTAAAAGATTACTCTGTCTTGAGGAAAACTGATTTGGAGGGCAAGGTGGAAGCCCAGTTAGATACAGCAATTCAGGCAAGAGATGATGATGGGTAAGGAGGATGGAGAAAAGGGATTAGATTCTAAGGATAGTTAGGAAACAGACAAAAAGGAAGGCTCAGTGTTAATGTTAGGAGAAACCAGGGAGGACTGTGAGTCTGACTTATGCACCTGGGCAAGTGAGTGGATGGTGATTAAAATAGTGAAGCCTCTATAGTTCTGGTTAAAGTCAAAGAGAAAATTGAGTGTTCCATTAGGTACCTTTTTAAAACAAAAACTCAACCAGGATTCAAGAATTAAAGGACACCTATTTAAATAATGAATATGCATGTATAAGTGGTTACCTTTTATTCACAGTTGTTACTTATTTAAAATAATATCTCTAAGATTTTTATTGAATTGGTTCACTAAAATATTTGTACATTCAATATACATTTATAGAGAGAGCTCAACTGTAATTTATAGAATCACCAAAAAAAAAAAAAAAAATAGTCGAGCACTGTGGCACATGTTTAGAATCCCAGCAACTCTCTGGGCTGAGGCAGGAAGACCACAAGTTCAAGGCCCACCTTAGCAACTTAGTGAGGCCCTGTCTCAAAATAAAAAATGAAAAGAACTGGGGATGTAGATCAGTGGTAAAGTGCTCCTGGCTTCAATTTGCAGACCAACAACAACAATAACAACAAAACAGAATTAGGCAAAAGTAAACCTTGAAGGAAGTTTTTCTGACTTAGCATCCCAGTGATAAAGAATCTGTAATTTTATTTCAGGGGATGGTTTTTATGTCTTTTTTTAAACTCTGAGTGTTGAATAAAACTTTATTTCCAGCTGACTTAACTTGGATATAAGTCCCCTCTTACAGTTAGTTGCCTTTAAAGCTGAGTGCTACATTTTATATCTAGAACTCCAATCCACTGCTTCCAAAAAGAGCTCCCCTGGGTCATTTGTCTAAACCCCTGGGGGTTTTTGTGGCTTTCTTCTACAAACAGAATAGAAAAGCAAAGACTGTCAGCCATCTCCCTATTTCAGGGCTAGCATGACATCTGTACCTCTTTCCCTCTATTCTCTGTTTTATAGCTTTTGCTCATTGCTAAAAGCATTGTTTACTTTTACTCATTCATTCACTAATTCCTCAAATACTTATAGTCTACTATGTACCAGACACTTTCCTAGTTGCCAGGAATATAGCAGAGTATTCTCTGACTTCATAAAAACTTATATTTGAGTGAGAGAAGACATAATAATAAAAAAATTTTAAATTAATTATTAAATAAATAACATATTTAGTATGTTAACTGATGAAAAGAACTAAAGAAAATAAAGCCATAAAGCATGAGTATTGTAGGAATTTTATTTATTTTATTTAGTGTTGGGGATGGAACTCAGGGGTGCTTTGCCACAGAGCTATATTCCTAGTCCTTTTTTTTTTTTTTTTTAAGACAGAGTTTCAATCAGTTGCCAAGAATGGCCTTGAAATTGTGATCCTCCTGCTTTAGCTTCCTGATTAGTTGGGATTACAGGCCTGCACCACTGCACCCAGCTGGGATTATAGAAATTTTAAGTAGGGAGGTGATAAAGGAAAAGCCTCACTGAGTAGTTGACATTTGAACAAAGGCCTGAAGGAGCTGAAGGAGTGAGTCATGCATTAATCTGGGGAGAGGATTCCAGGCATGTGCAAAGCCCCTGAGGCAGAAGTGCATATGGAACAGAATAAAAGCTGAAAGTAACAAGAGATAAAAACAGAATTTCTGAAGAGATGCCCAGATTCTATAAGTAAAGTATTATTATTAAAATTCATTTCATCTGACCTTTTCCCTATTTTTAAATATGTATTTTCTAGTTGTTGATGGGCCTTTATTTTATTCATTTATTTATATGTGGTGCTAAGAATTGAACCCAGTGCTTCACACATGCCAGGCAAGTGCTCTACCACTGAGCTATAACCCCAGCTCCTGACTTTTTTACTTTTTAAAAAGTGATTTCTGGAGACTTTAAAATTACATATGTGACATCTTATTACTATAGCACAGCACTGATTAGAGGGATCAACCAGGCTGAGAACTCATATGGATGGTGAAAGGGAGACTCAGAGAAAAGGACACCATTGAAGAGGCTCTTAAAACAATCCGACTGGGAGATGGTGATGCCTTGAACAAGGATGGTGGTAGAGGTGCTGAGAAGTGGCTGGCACCTAGATGTATTTTGAGCACATGCCGACATGAAGATGTAAGATACGACAGAGTCACGGATAGCCAGGAGTGATGGCATAAGCTTGTGACCCCAGGGATTCAGGAGGTGGAGGCAGGAGGATTGCAAGTTTAAGGCCAGCCTCAGCAATTTAGTGAGGCCCTGAGCAATTTAGAGAGACCCTGTCTCAAAATAAAAAATGGGTTGAGGATGTGGCTTAGTGGTTAAGTGCCCCTAGGTTCAATCCCTGGTAGGGAAGAGGAGGGGAGGTAAGGAGAGAGGAGGGATAAAGAGAGGGAAGAGAAGGAAGAAAGGGAAGGGAGAAAGAAAGAAAGAAAGAGAGAGAGAGAGAGAGAGAGAGAAAGAAGAGTCAACAATGACCCCAAATATTCTGGCCTGAGTAACTGAAAAGATGAACTTTGTCTATAACTAAGATGGGAAAGACCAAGGGAAGGAAAAGGTTTTATGGAGAAGATCAGGAGTTTTTGATTTGAGCTTGTCAGGCCTGGGCCATCTGTTAGGCATCACACGGGGATGTTGAGTAGGTATTTGAATATACAAGTTGAGAGTTCAGGAGAGAGGGCTTAGCTGGAGGTGAGACTTTGAGTGCCATCAATATATAAGGGTAAAAACACAATTGACCTTAAACAACCAGTTCTGTGTCTTCTTCCATTATACCATCATGTTTTCCTGACATGCCACTCCCTTATCATAGAACACAAAGGTTAAATCCAGTTCAATGTGGTTGTAGATGGGACGTGTAAAGTGACATCCCTGTTTCACTGCTCTACCCTCTAAACGTTTCTAAGACAGTCATTCAGAGACAGTAGTGTCACATTCTCCTTTCCTCAGCACTGTGGTATAGACAATCTGGTGCAAGTCCGGGGCTTTTTATTTTCCCTGTTAAATGTCTATAAAATTAATTTCTGTTTATTAATCTCTCTGATTCCTGGGCCCAATGTGTCTTAAAGGTGCTAGGTAAACCTGAAATACCTTAAAAATACTTTTAAAACCTAATTAAACATAAGCCTCTATCATGAAAGTTGCTTAACCATGGTTTGACCTGTTTGTTTTCAGGTGTGGCTTTTGAAATGTGCAAGGGAGTATTAATATAATGGAACCAAAGCTTTTTTTTTCCTCCCAGGTTGATATTTTAGCTTAAAGCAAACGCCCCCAACTTCACTCTGCCCCAGCTTTAGGATTGTTGAGTTGAAGTAGGAACAACATATTTACTGTCAGTGCCTAGTTGCCACCTAAATGCAGACAACTTTGATAGTGTTTAAAATAATCTTTAAACTCAGTTTGATTTCACTGAAAATTATAAAGCTCTCTCTCTCTCTCTTTTTTTTTTTTTTATTACTGTAGTTAAGCACCAAAATTGAGAGGCAGTTAAGGTACTTGAAGTCAGACAAGTTTTGCTGGTATTTAGTAAACAAAGGGCAGGAATTTTCATTTTTTAAACCCAGATGTTTGACTTGTATGTCTGAATGACCACCTGGGGAGAAGGCTGTCTCTTTGTTTCCACCTTCCTGGTATTTTGCCAATTCTCAGTTCATCAAGGGTTCAGCACACATGCTCAAGGGCAACCCCCTCCCGTCATGTATAGATGTGCTTTTCCCCCCACCCTCCAGTGGCAGTCTGCCCAGTACCACACATTGGATAAGACCCTTGGCTTTAGAGTCAAAGTCCTTGGGTTCAAAGCCCAGCTGCAGCACACCAGCTCTGTAGAATCAGGCAAGTTACTCAACCTCTTTATTCTTCAGTTTCCTTAGCCATTAAAAAAAAGAAAGAAAGAAAGGAGGGGTTAGGGGATAGGGGTTAGGGTGGTCAAACATGTGGTGCATGCTTTCTACAGTACAGAAGACAAAGTGACTTGTTTCTGTGAACCTGGGAAGCTTTTCCTTAGACTGTGATCCTAGCCTATGTGATCCTAGACTGTGAATCTCTCTGCTGGGTTCCTTCTGGATGGGGGTAGTGGGTGCTGCCATGTAGACTCAGGGGTATCGGGAGGAGGCCTCCCAGCATTGTACATTCCCATTCCTTATGATATGATCAAGATGTTGTTATGTTGTTAGACTTTATGGATATTTATTATGTAGTTTTATTATTAAGTCATTGCCCGTGTATAGGGAGCAGTGTTTTAGCTGAACAATTAGGCCATTTATAATGGCATTTGCTTGGAGAAAAGGTATGATTTTCAGAAAAGAAACCAGAATAAGTTAGAAATATTGATAATTTGCAAGAAGGAAATGTCTCTTTTTAATATTTGCCCCTCTCCAGGTATTTGGGTATCTAGGAGATTTGCTCATTGATCGTGTGTGTTAAAGTGATATGTGTCAGAGTTTATAATACTTTTAGGATAGTGACATATGGCATAAAATCAAGAGGCTGTAAATGCAAAGACTGATAGGGACTAAGGCAGAGGCTCTTGTGGCCGGCCTAATCACTCTTGAAGACCTGACCACCTAAAACTATCACATTGTCAACACCTAAATTTCTAAGAAGTAGAAAGACTCAAACAGGACGTGAGTACCCTGGGAGCAAAGTTATATAACTTTGTGACACTGGTTTTGCTTTTGTTTTAATACTTGGATTATATTAGTGAACCTGACAGAACATTTGTGCAGCTTATGTGGGGTGGCCAAACAGAGAGACAAGCAGTATAGGAACTGGGGCATTGGGAGTGCCAGTAGGTAGTTCACAGTATTTTAAAAATATTTTTAAAAATATTTTTCAGAATTTTTGACCAGAAAAAGCTTAGTGGAAAGGTAGCATTTGTGGGGGAAGGGTATTACCAGGAATTAAAAGGGGCACTTAACCTCTGAACCACATTCCCAGCCCTATTTTGTATTTTATTTAGAGAAAGGGTCTCACTGAGTTGCTTAGTGCGTCGCCATTGCGGAGGCTGGCTTTGAACACACCAACCTCCTGCCTCAGCCTCCTAAGTTGCTGTGCCCAGTGAAAGGTAACATTTGAGCAGAGACCCCAGGAAGTGGAGTAATGGCCATATGTGTAGGAACAGTATCCACGTCAGCCCAGTGCAAAGGTCCTGAGGCGTGAGTAGGCCTGGTGTGTGGAGGAACACCAAGGAGATCACTATGGAGTAAGACTGAGGAGGAGAGTAGCAGATGACATCAGGGAGGTATTGGAGTCAGATCATATAGGACATTATCATTAAGATTTGCTGAGTTCTTAGGCTTTTAAGTTTATTTTATACCACTATAGCATTTAGTCACCACCTCAACCATATATGATAGGTATAATTATTGTCCCTATTTTTCAGATGAGAAAACAAGTTCAGACAAATTAAAAAGCTTTCTTAAAGATATACTGATATGAAGTATAATGTTCAGGACTTAAATCCAGCATAAAATTCACCCCTATACTGTTCTATATTTATTTAATGCTAAAAGAGAACCCCAAGGGAAGGCTTTGGACCCCCCCTTGGGCCACTGCTTTGAAAGGAGAGCAAGAACAAGGGGGCAGAACCCCACCAAGGAAAGGGGAGCCCCCAGGGTGGGAGCTGATTGCCCTTCCTGTGGTTAGTCTTGGGGATTCTGTGGTGTGTTTCAACAAGACAGGTATATTCCCAAGTATGTGCCAGGAGGTAAAAACTGAGCTGAAATCAGAAGGGAGGTAAAAGGAAGCAAGGCTTAGAGGCCAAAGAAGTGTGAAGCTATGTGGAGTGTGATAACCATAGACTGCCCTGTGAACAAGCCACCTCTCAGCAGGTGATCACCTAAGGAGTGAGTTTCCTTAATCTCTCAGAAATTGCAATTTCCTCTGTTTAGTGGCCTGGCTGGGAGTGAGAGAAAGTCTCAGAAAGCAGTTGGAGGGAGGGAAGCTGGTGCCTTTGTTTGAGCCAAGCTGTGACTAACAGCCTGTTGGAAAGTACATACAGCTTATCTTTCCACCTTCCATCCTGGTGCAAACCTGTATTTCACATGAAGGAGCAGATCTAAAACAAACCACTCAAGGAAGCGCTTAAAGAGTTCACCTGGTACTAGGATGTAACTGGACATGAGTATTCTAGTTGTCTCTCTCTCTTCCACAACCAATGTTTAATGCACAAAATCCCTGCTCATATAGAGCAAGAAGTGGGGACACTGAAGGTAAAACAAAACAAAATACCCAATATCAAACAGTAGTAAGTCTGTGCATCGATGTAAAAGTGTGATGGCCTGAATGTTCTCTCTGATATACAGATGCTGACTCACAATGGACAGCAGGGTATAGGGGGAAGTGGAGATTCACAGGATTGGACAGGGAGGAATGAAGGGAAGGGAGGGCGGAATAGGAATGGGAAAGACAGTAGAAGGAATTGGACATAACTTATGTTCACATATAAGTACACAATCAATGTAACTCCACATCATGTACAACCACAAGAATGGGAAGCTAGGGGCTGGGGTTGTGGCTCAGTGATAGAGTGCTCGCCTGGCATGCATGAGGCACTGGGTTTGATCCTCAGCACCACATAAATGGAAAATAAAGATATTGTATTCACTTAAAACTAAAAAATAAATATTTTTTTAAAAAAGAATGGGAAGCTATGCTCCATGTATGTATATGTCAAAATACATCCTACTCTCATGTATAACTTAAAAGAATAAATTTTTAAAAGATTAAAAACAATAAAGAGGACTGGGGTTGTGGCTCAGTGGTACAGCGCTTGCCTAGCACGTGCAAAGCCCTTGGTTCAATCCTCAGCACCACGTAACAATAAGTAAATAAAATAAAGGTATTGTGTCCAACTACAACTAAAAAATAAATATTTAAAAAAATAAAGAAAAGTGTGATGGCCTAGAATGTGAATGAGCAGCTACTTTAAATTGCTCAATCAGGAAAGACCCTTTGAAGAGAGTCTTCCCATGTTGCTAGTGTTAGCCAGTCAAAATATCAGTCTTTTAATGTTGTGCAAATCCAAATGTTGCTTATGTTGATATGTTATTGTTTAGGGAGCAACATTTTTTGGTAGGTGGGTGGGTCCTACAAATGTTTAGATAATGATAGATAAATCCTCCTAAAAAGCTTATCTCAGAGAGATCTGGAAAGGAATAGGAGTGTGAAGTGGGCTTACTGTATACAAAGGACAGGTCCCAACAAGGGCAAGAGAAGGCTAATAAGGCTAATTGTTGATACTGGTGTTGATGATGATGATTTTAAAGGAGGATCCAGCTTGAAGAAAGGACTCCCTATGCCCAGTGGGGCATAACCTTAGACACCTCTGTTGGGGACATGGCAGATCTGTCATGTGTTTTCTTTACCACACAGAAAACAAAAAGGGCAGCACTTAGCATTTTTAGACCATGGTAAAATAACCCCTTGTCCCAAAGGTAAAGCAAAGCTGGTCCTCTTAAAAAGCAACAAAAGGGAAACTGAAGGGCAGAATGTATAAGGTAATGGATGTCAAACCCTAGGGTGCAGATCAAAACAGAGCAGCTATTGGGGGCTGCCCAGTCTTGTGCTCCTTAGAACTAATGAGAAAAGGCGCCAAGGGCCTGCCATTAACAAACCACTAGGTTGCCCTGTTGAGAGAGAGATAGAATCCAGTCTCTACATGGATCAACTATACAGGATTTGAAATAAATGGAAGGAGGGGCTAAGTTTTCTTTTCCTGCAGCACATCTGGATGTTAGAGCTGTATCCCTCAGGAACAATATTTCCTAGTACCTTTGGAGATACAAGAAATTTATTTTCCCTCTATAGCCTAACCCTCATCTCTGTTGTTGTTATTATCACATCTGCTGTTTCTGTAACAGATTACAGGAATATACTATGAGCCATTTATGGAACACCTACAAACACTCCACGTTACAGGCACAGTGCTCACCTGTATTCTATATTATAATATCAATTTCTAACCTAAAGACCAACTGGAGATTTTTAGTAATACACACAGTACTATTTTAACATAACAAAATTATTTTCACTAAAATAGCATATTTAGAGAATGTTCTTGACTTATTTTAGTGATGGACTGTCACTTCTAAATACATGAGCATTCCAGGAAGAGTAGTGAACAGTAGCATGTTCCCCCTGGTTCCAAAATGGCAATCAGAATATTCACCATACTCACATTTCATTAAACCACTGTTGTATTTAGTGTTTTTTTCTGAGCCTGGCCCAGTTACTTTTCAATAATTGTATTTATTGTATATCCCTGATTTTAATAGTAATGCCTATTTATTGTAATAAAATTAGAAAAATCCATAATAAATAGAGAATTTTAATATTAGTTTTATAGTAGGTAACACATATAGTATACAGTAGTCCCCTTGTCTGTGGGGAATATGTTCCAAGATTCCCAGTAGATGCTTGAAGCCACAGAAAATAATAAAACCAAATATACTGCTTTTCCTACACAAAGCCTATGATAAAGTTGAAAACTTCACCTTTTCACTTAGAAGAAACATTCAAGGCTTCTCCTTGGTATATCTGAGTTGCCAGTGTCAACACTGTTGCATTTGGGGGCCATCAAGTAAAATAAGGGTTACTTGAGCACAAGAACTGTGATACCATGATAGTCAATCTGAAAATGGAGGCAGGTGTGGGTAAAGAGTGGGTAATGTATATAAGGTGGATACACTGGATAAAGGGATGATTCACATTCTAGAGGGATGGAACAGGACAGCATGAGAGTTTATAACACTACTCCAAATGGCATGCAATTTAAAACTTAGGAATTGTTTATTTCTGGAATTTTCCATTTAATATTCTTATACCATGCTTGACTGCAGGTAACTAAAACCATAGAAAGCACAGCCTTGGATAAGAAGGAACTATAGTATATTGTTTCAGTTACCCATGTATATGCCTAAACACATACATAAATACAGTACATGCATATATAAGCATATGTGCTTTTTATTAAAAAGATTAGGCTCTTTCTCTATAGTTTGGTTTCCTATTATGTTGATGCCATAACAAATATTTTTAAGGCTTAACCCAACAAAAGTTAGTTTCTTTCTTTCAGCACAATTCTTACAGGTCAGGCAACTCTCCTGGTCAGATTTCCTCCACAGTGATTTAGAGATACAGATCGGAGCTGCTTAAATTTTTCTTAAGGAGTCCTATGCTTCCAGCCGCATGGCAGGAAGAGAGATCTTGGCACATTCGTGCTCATTCTTTATTGCCTAAGATTAGAATGTGACACATCATTTTACTGTTAATGAGAAATCTAATAACATGATCCCAATCTAATTCAAGAGAGGCTGGGCAATAGAATATTGTAGACCCAGAAACAGGCAACACTGCAACAAATGCATTGCACTGTCTTACCCATCTCTTTAATTTAACATGGCCTTTCCCCCAAGGCATTAAATATTCTTCAAAGTCATGATTTTTAAATAGCTACAGAGTGTACCATCAAATGGATATACCATTATTCCAGACAGTTTAGAATATGATGACCTGTATCCCTTGTTCCAAAATGACACCTGAAAGTTTGACAATCGGGATATGCATCTTTTTTGGATGTTTATTTTTTTTTGGCATTTATTTAGAAATGTTAGGATGCTAATATTATGATCCAAAGGAAAAGTTTCTTGCTACCTTGGCACAACTTTTACAGTCCAAGGCCACAAACATAAAGGCAAGACTTCTATCATTGTCCCTAATTTCCTATCTTTTCTCCAAGTGGAGTGTTTCCCTGACCCTCCCATTGTTTCTCTTCATTCACATTTATGCATTTCTTTTCTTTTATAAGCAGATTTTCCCCCTAGTCCCCCCAAACTATAGAGAAAGAGCCTAATCTTGTTAATAAAAGCATATATACTTATATATGCATGTACTATATTGTATGTATGTGTTTAGGCATATGCATGGGTAACTGAAACTAAGCTTAGGTTCATACTGCTTAGTTTTGTTCTATATTTCAGTTCTGTTATGGTTTGGGCATGAGGGTTGCCCCCACCCAGGTTCCTCTTAGTGCAGGAATATTCAGAGGTGAAAATGATTAGATTATCAGAGCTGTAACCTAATCAGTACATCCTAGTTTGAATGGACTAACTGCGTGGTAACTGTAGACAGGTGGGGTATGGCTGGAAGAGGTGGGTCACTGGGGGTATGGCCTGGAAGGGTGCATGTTCCCCATTCCTTCTTCGCCTCTTTCTGTCTCTCTGCTTCCTGGCCACATGAGCAGAATAACACTCCTCCACTCTGACCTGCTGCCATGACATGCTGCTTCACCTCAGGCCCAAAGTTATGATGCCAGTCTACCATGGAATGAACCTCTGCCACAGTGAGCCCAAACCAAACTTACCTCTCTAAGTTGTTCTTGTCAGGTATTTTGGTCCTAGTGATGAAAAGTTAACACAGTTCCCTCCCCACTCCTTACCCTTCCAGAGGTGCTAGGTTTGCCTGCTCCTATTACCAACCCCTTTTAGGCCTTCCTTTGCCTGTAGGGAATTTGAAGGAATAGAAATAGAGATGTTAGTTGGGGCAGGTGATGAAGGGCATGCAAACTGAATGTTTATTAATACCTTTCATCAAATACTCATTTGAGGTAAATCAATTCCACTATGCAATTAAATGTAAACTTAAAAATATATATGTCTGTCTGTCTCCATATTCTGCCTTCTACATAGATATTAATTAGGGTAATGAAAATAAAGTAGCCCCTGTTGTAATTTGAATGTTAAATGTTCCCAAAGGATTAAAGTCTTGGTGCCCAGAGTGGTGTTATTAGGAGGTGGTAGAACCTTTGGGAATGTGGGGTCTAATGGGAGACCCTTAGGTTATTGAGTTATACCCTTGAAGGAGATTATGGGACCCCAGTCTCTTCTCTTTTTGCTTCTTTGCCATGAGTAAGCAGTTTTGCTCTACCACACACTCCTGCCATGATGTGCTGCCTTATCACAGGCCCAAAAGCAATAGGGCCAATCAATCATGGACTAAAATCTCCAAAACTGTAAGCCAAAATAAACCTTTTCTATTTTAAGTTAATTGTATCAGGTATTTCATTATAGTAATTGCAAAGCTGATAGTTCCTTATGGCTTTTTGGAAGGGTATAGCCAATTTGTTCTGTAATTCTTAATTCAAAACAACTGATTATAAGCCAAAACAATTACAGCTTTTAGATTTGTTAAAATGGGTCAGTAAAGGGGGAAAAAACAACCCTGTGAAAGGACATACATTTCTGGTTCCATTTGGGCCTTTACTTCATTAGAGTCTAGGCACAACCAGTGGGGCCACAGAGCACCCTTACCTGACTCCTTTCACTCTTATTTTCTGGAGGCTAGTGTGAAATACTTTTTTTTTTTTTTTATTATGAATTGAACACAGCGATACTTTACCACTAAGCTATATTCCCAATCCTTTTATTTTCTTCCCCTTTTCTTTTCAGATTTTGATAAAGGTCTTGCTAATTTGCTGTCTCACTAAGTAGCTGAGGCTGACCTTATACTTGTGATCCTCCTGCTTCTACCTCCAAGATTTCTGGGATTATAGGTGTGGACCACCATGTCCAGCTAGTGTGAAATCTTTTACAAATATTTTTTTGGGGAAACTTTTCGAGGAATTGATATCTGACAACTAGGAACAAATGCAGATGGATCATGTGGTGGTTCCATGCCTAGTCTTCTGAGGAACTTCCAAACTGATTTCCACAGTGGTTGTACTAATTACAGTCCCACCAGCACTGTAATAGTGCTCCTTTTTCTCTACATCCTGCCCAGCATTTATTTTTGTTTGGATTCTTGAAGACTGCCATTCTGACTGGTGTGAGATGAGATCTCAATTGTAGTTTCGATTTGCATCCCAAATTGCTAATGATGTTAAACATTTTTTCATGTGTTTGTTGGCCACTCTTTTAAGAAGTGTCTATTTAATTTATTTGCCCATTTATTAGTTGGGTAATTTGAAGGTTTTGGTATAAGGTTTTCTGATTTCTTTATACATTCTAGTTATTAATCTCTGCCAGAAGAGTAGCTAGCAAAGATTTTCTCCCATTCTGTAGGTTCTGCCTTTAAATTCCTAATTGTCTCCTTTTCTATGGAGAAGCTTTTTATTTTGATGCAATCCCATTTATACACTTATGGCAATATTTCCTGAGCTTTAGGGATCCTATTGAGAAAGTGTGCATATATTAGAGTATTGACTCTGTTTTCTTCTAGGAGTTGCATAGTTTCTGGTCTAATTCCTAGGTCTTTGATTCACTTTGAGTTGATTTCTGTGCAGGATGAAAAATGAGGTTGTAGTTTCATTTTTCTACATATGGATAACCAGTTTTCCTAGCACCATTTGTTAAAAGGCTGTCTTCTCCCCATTGTATGTTTAGGACACCTTTGTCAAGAATCAGAAGACTGTGGATGTGTGGGTTTGTCTCTGTGTCTTCTATTCTGTACCATTGGTTGATGTGTCTGTTTTTATGCCAGTACCATGCAGTTTTGGTTACTATAACTTTGTAGTATAATTTAATGTCAGGTATTGTGATGCCTCAAGCATTGCTTTTTTGGCTTAAAATTGCTTTGTCTATTCTGTATCTTTTATTCTTCCAAATGAATTTTAGAACTATTTTTCCTAGTTCTGTGAAGAAGGTCATTGATGGGGATTGCACTGAATCTGTATATTGCTTTTGGTAATATGGCCATATTAATAATATTAATTATGCCTATCCATGAACATGGGAAGTCTTTCCATCTTCTGAGATCTTCTTCAATTTCTTTCTTCACTGTTTTATAGTTTTCATTGTAAAGATCTTTCACCTCCTTGGTTAGATTTATTCTTAAGTATTTTATTTTTTTTAGGCTATTGTGAATGGGATTAATTTCCATTCTTTCTCAGCAGATTCATTGTTGGTATACAAGAAAGATCTTGAATTTTTGTATGTTAATTTTGTAACCTGCTATTTTGTACTGGTTAGTTCTTAAGGCTGGTACTTCAGTGAAGTTGTTCTCATTACCTACAACTTTAGCCTAGTTAGTAGACAAGGACTTTAAAATAAATATTACAAGTATTTTACAGAAAATAGAGAACAGGATGGATAACATGGACCAAAAGAAGTGCATACCTGTAATCCCAATGACTCATGAGGCTGAGACAGGAGGATTGCAAGTTTGAGGCCAGCCTCAGCAACTTAATGAGATCCTAAAGAAATTAGTGAGATCCTGTCTTCAAATAAAAAATACAAAGGATTGGGCTGGGGATGTGGCTCAAGCGGTAGCGCGCTCGCCTGGCATGCGTGCAGCCCGGGTTCGATCCTCAGCACCACATACAAAGATGTTGTGTCCGCCGAGAACTAAAATAAACATTAAAAAAATTCTCTCTCTCTTAAAAAAAAAAAATACAAAGGACTAAAGATGTACCTCAGTGGTAAAGTGCTCCTGGGATCATTCAGGTCCCAGAACTAAAAAAAAAAAAAAAAGTCCAAAAGATGTTAGAATTGAAACATATATCTGAAATTCACTACTCATTGGATGGATTTAACAGAAATCTGCATATAGCAGAAGATAAGATTAGTGAACTCTAAGACAGATGAATAGAAATTTTCTAAACTGAATCACAGAGGTAAAATAGTGGGGCAAAAAATAACAGTGCAGAGCATAAAATAATCTCACATACATGAAATAGGAATTCCAACTCTATGTTGGAATTTCAATTCATGTTATGATTTGAATATGGTTTGTGTCCCCTTCAAAAATTTGTGTGTTGGAAACTTGGTCCCGAGGGTAGTGGTATTGGTGGGGTATGTATACCTTCAAGAGGTGGGGCCTAGATGGAGGTTCTTAAGTCATTGGATGTGAGCTCAAGTGATCGTTCAGCCTCCCAAGTAGCTGGGACTATAGGCATGGTCCATGTGCCTGGAACCAAAGGGTTATTACTATAGGAGCAAGCCTGGATCTTCCCATCCTCTTTGTTTCTGGTTTGAGATGTAACCACTTACTTGCTTCTACATGAGCTCCTGCTATTGCTGAAACAATACAGCCAAAGAGTAACCCTTACAACAGATCCTGCACTTGCTATTTGGACTGGGAATTCCAAAAGTGGGAGCTAAATACACCTCTTTTTCTTCATGCGTAACCTATGTCAGGTATTTTATTATAGTATTAAAAATGATAAATACACCAAATATGTATGGAAGTTTCTTGTGTGTGTGTGGTGCTGGGTATTGAACCCAGGGCCTTGTGCATACTGGACAAGCACTCTATAAACTGAGCTATATCCTTAACCCTTAAATACACCAAATAAACAGGTTCAAGCTACTCAGTGAACCCCAAGCACGATGAATATTTAAAAAATACATCTAAGCACACTGTATTCAAACTGATAATAAGCAATAATAAAAAGAAAAGTATTAGCTTGGTACGGTGGACTTGGGAGGCTGAAGTAGAGGATCACAAGTTCAAGGTCTGCCTCAGCAACTTAGTGATGCCCTAAGCAGCTGAGCAAGACTGTCTGAAAAGAAAAAAAATCAAAATGGCTGGGGATGATGTAGCTAAGTGGTAAAGTAACTTTATAGAAGTGCTCAATAACTATGCTGAATGAACATATAGTAGTTCAGAGTCTGGTATTGAACAGACTGTTCAATAAGCATTTGTGAGGGGCTGGGGATGGGGCTCAAGCGGTAGCGTGCTCACCTGGCATGCGTGCGGCCTGGGTTTGATCCTCAGCACCACATACAAACAAAGATGTTGTGTCCGCCGAAAACTAAAAAATAAATATTAAAAATTCTCTCTCTCTCTCTCTCTCTCCCTCCCTCTCTCACTCTATCTTTAAAAAAAAAAAAATAAGCATTTGTGAAAGAAAGGCATATTAGTTGCTTCGTGACCAATCTTCTTGCCTTATTTTCCACTTGTATGCAGTTTTTACTGTTGTTATTCTTTCTAAAAACAAAACAAATAATATATAAAATAAAATCATATTGAGTAAAACAGGAACTAATAGACTGTTTTAAAAAATATGTTAGGGTTTGGGGCTGGGGTTGTGGCTCAGTAGTACAGCACTTGCCTAGCATGTGTGAGGCATTGGGTTCGTTTCTCAGTACTGCATATAAATAAATGAATAAAATAAAGGTCCATTAACATCTAAAAAAATTAAGAAAGTATATAAGGGTTGCTTTCAAATTAAAGTATCTAATTCATTGGTTTTTAGCATATTCATAGTTGTGCAATGATCACCTGAATCTAATTTTAGAATGTTCCCATTAACAAAAAAGAAAGCCTGTTCCCATTAACAGTCACTCCATACTCCCTCATCCTCTGGGCCCCACAACCACTGATCTACCTTCTAAACTAAAGGAATGTATTTGCCTATTCTGGACATTTCTTTTGAATGGAATCATGCAATATGTGGCTTTCATTTAGCATATGTATGATTTCATTTAGCACACTTCTTTCCTTCTTTTGTTCCTTGCTAAGTTGCTGAGGCTGGATTTGAATTTGTGATCCTCCTGTTTCAGCCTCCTGAGCTGGTGGGATTACAGGTGTGCACCACTGTGCCTGGCAAAAATACTAGGCATCTTAATAGCTAGATGTAAGGCAAAACTCATTTTGGGTTAGTTAGTTGAGCATCTTTTTAATATCCTGTTGGCAATTTCTATGTTTTCTTTGGAAAAATGTTTACTCAAGTCCTGGTCCATTTTTTTTTCAATTGGGAAAGTTTATTTTTTTTGAACATCGAATTGCAGGAGTTTCTAATATATTTTGGGTGTTAACCCTTCCAGATACATGGTTTGCACATTTTTAAACCATTTCTGTTGGTTGCTTTTCATTCTGTTGTTTACTTTGCTGTGCAGAAGATTTTTAGTTTGATGTAGAAACTGTTTTTGCTTTTGTTGTCTGTGCTTTTGGTGTTTGATCCATGAAATCATTGTTAAGAACAAAGTTGTGAAACTTTCCCCCTATTTTCTTTCTTTCTTTCTTTTTGGTACCAGAGATTGAACACAGGGGCACTTAACCACTGAGCCACACCTCCAACCCTTTTTTATATTTTATTTTGAGACAGGGTCTCATTAAGTTGCTTAGGGCCTCACTAAGTTGCTATGGCTGGCTCTGTACTTTCAATCCTCCTGCCTCAGAGGTCTCACTCCATAGATAGCCGACTCCATTGCTCTGGGCCTGAAGTATTGCAGAGGAAAGCAGCTAGGATATGGCAATCAGGAAGCACAGAGTTCCACTCATCAGACAAAAAATGAACTCCAAAGGTTTGCCAACAGTGACCTACTTCCTCCAGCCACACCCTACCTGCCTACAGTTACCACCCAGTTAATTCAGCCATGGATTAATCCACTGATCAGGTCACAACTATCGTAATCTAATCATTTCACCTCTGAAAATCGTTGCATTATCTCACACACATGAGATTTTGGGGGCCATTTCATATACAAAGTAATAAAAGTTTTATAGTTTCAAGTTTATGTCTTTTTATCCATTTTGAATTGATTTTTTGTATAGAGTGTACATTAAAGGTCCAATTTCATTCTTTTGCAAGTGGATGCCAGATTTCTCCAAGTGCCATTTATTGAAGAGTCTGTCTTATTTTGTTGTGTGTTCTCAGCCCCCTTGTCGAAGATTTGACCATATGTGTGAGTTTACTTGTGAGTCCTCTATTCTGTTCTGGTCTATGTCTTTAGCCAATATCATACTGTTTTGATTACTGTAGCTTTGTAATATGAAATCAGGAAGTATGAGACCACCATCTTTTTTTTTTTTTTTTTTTTTGAGAGAGAATTTTAATATTTATTTTTTAGTTTTCGGCAGACACAACATCTTTGTTTTGTATGTGGTGCTGAGGATCGAACCCAGGCCGCACGCATGCCAGGCGAGTGTGCTACCGCTTGGGCCACTTCCCCAGCCCCCGAGGCCACCATCTTTATTGTCCTTAATAATATTAAGACTGTTTCAGCAGGGCTGGGGATGTGGCTCAAGCGGTAGCACGCTCACCTGGCATGCGTGCAGCCCGGGTTCGATCCTCAGCACCACATACAAAGATGTTGTGTCTGCCGAAAACTGAAAAATAAATATTAAAAAAAATTCTCTCTCTCTCTCTCTCTCTCTTAAAAAAAAAAAAAAGACTGTTTCAGCAATCTGGTGTCCTTTCAGTTCCATTTCAGTTTTAGGATTATTTTTCTATTTATCTAAAAAATGCCATTGAACCTAGGGAGGATTGAACCCAGGGGCATTCTACTACTGTGCTACATCTCCTATCCTTTTGAGACACGGTTTGCTAAATTATCCAGGCTGACCTTGAACTTGTACTCTTCTGCCTCAAACTCTCCATTAGTTGGGATTACATGTGTGTGCCATCACTCCTGGCTCAAATATTTTATTCATTTTGATGCCATTGTAAATGAGATTGTTTTCTGAATTTCTTTTTGGGATTATTTATCATTAGAAATGCAACTGCTTTTTGGTGTCATATCCAAGAAACCATTACTTAATCCAAGGTCCTGAAGACTTACTTTTTTTTTTTTTTTTTTTTGCTACCGGGGATTGAACCAAGGGGAGTTTTACCACTAAGCCACACCCCTACTCCAGCACTTAAAATTTTTTTAGTTTGAGATAGGGTCTTGCTAGTTGCCAAGAGTGGTCTTACCTTCCTGCCAGTCCTCTCTGATGACGACTCCTTCTACTTCCAAATGTCTCTGGTATAAGAATTGATTTAATGAGAATAAGTGGCATATTCCTATCTATACCAACACTAGGATTCAACAACTTATTTGAAAAGCATGACATTTTCTCACCTGATCCTGTTTTTCTTGCCACATTATATTAAGCTTCAGGGCACCCTCCCACTTTCCCCAATGACTATAGCACCTGGCCTGGTCTTCTCCATCCCTTTCCTGCATTCAGTGCTGATGAACCACATGCTGGTCACGCTATTCCTGGACCTATCTTCAGTGACTTCAATCTCCATTTTGCTATGTATCAGTAGGGAAACGCTTTAGGTTTATTTATTATTGGAACATGTACATGTTAGACTTTAAGTTATGAAATTATCTTCTTTAACCAACCTCCCTACCTTTCACTTATTCACAATAAATTTGGGATTAGATTGTGATCCCTTTGTTTTCCTGGTCCATGGCATGTTCTGGACCCTTTTATTTCTATCTAAACATTTTTAGTCAACATGTTTCAGTGATAGTCTCCTTCATTCTAAGATCCTATAATCATGTGATAAAACAACCCCACCACTGACTTTATTTGCTCACCTTAAGCAATTAAGCCTTGCTGAAGAAAGCCAAGAGGCTTCCAACTTGTTCCCTGTAGTATGCTTCTTTAGTTCTTTTTGGGCTTTCTCTGATGTCATCCTTACACCCTGCTGGGTATTTCCATCTTGTCCATTAATTGGTAAGAGTCTTCCCACCTAAAATCATCTCATTCTTTAACCTACTATGCTCTTTTCCCTCATAATATCCATAAAGAATATTACTTACTTGCTGCCCCAGCTTTTCATTTACTCCCTAAAATTATGATTTGTGCCTGTGTAGAAAAGAGTTAACAGAGCAGGCCAAAGGTCTTTAGAAGGAACTGCTTACAAGAATGGCAATTTGGATAGAGCCTGGGAAGTAGGCTTTTAAAAAATTCTTGCTTTTTAGGAAAAACTGTTTTGTTCTAGAGGCATGAAATATCCATTTTTCTTCAGGAATTCTGAAGTTTTGGTAGGTATGCCTGGACTTTGTTCCTATGTGATATCCAAATGCTTGGAATGATCTAAAGTGGGCTACTCAGGGCTGCACAACACAGAGGAAGCCTGTGTAGATTTTTCTAAACTTCACATTTGTGTCTTTTCCTATTGTATATCCTTTCTCTATAATAAAAGCCTCTGAGTCCTGCAGAAGTCCTTCTATTTAATCATCAAATGTGTGGATAGTTGTGGGACTTCTGACAGTGTCCTTTCTTGCAACTTTCAATTCAAACTGTTCTAAAAGGTTGACATATTCATCAGGGGGGAAAAAAAAAATCTAAATCTAGTAGCCTTAGTCCATAGCATCTATTGACAATACTCCTGGTTCCAGAAACTCTCCCTCCTTGGCTTCCATGATAGCCCTATCTTGGCCCTTATTCATCCAGCATTTACTAATTACCTGTATGTGCCAGGCCTTGAGCTCGTTATATATTAATGAAACAATCATGAGGCAAAGTATGGTTTAGTGGAGAAGACAAAAAACAGATCTGAGAAAAGTACTATGCTGTGTTACTAACAGGGGGATGTACTTCAGTAGGACGGTTTGTTCTATAAAGATGCAGTACATTATTGCAGAACTTATGTGAAAATGCTTAAAAAACTGCTGGGCATCTTCTAGGAATTGAAAAGGAGTCTGGGGTGACTGGAGTACAATGAGAAATGGGAAAGCAGGGAAAATGAGGGTAGTAAGGTCCAAGTCATTTAGAACTTTGTAGGTTACATACAGAACTTTATATTTTGAGAGTAATGGGAAACCAGTAAAGGGTTAATCACCCAAGTGGTATAGCTTTTATCTTTCAAAATAGGGAGTTCTATGAGATTTTAAAATTTAAAAATATTTTCTCTGTTCTTTGATGATTACTAAACTCCTGTATCTTTTTTTAAAAAATATTTTTTAATTATAGGTGGATGCAGTATCTTTATTTTATTTTTATGTGGTACTGAGGATCGAACCCAGTGCTTCATGAATGGTAAGGGAGCGCTCTACCTCTGAACTACAACCCCAGCCCATCAACTCCCATATCTTAATCATGTCTGAAGAAGACTAACTTTATGACCCTAGTCTTTTTGTGTATATGTGGTGCTGGAGATTGATGTGAGCCACTGATTCACAATATCAAAGGAATAATGGTTATATTTCAGAAATTTAAGTAGTTCTAGAGTCATGATGCTTTTGCCACTTATTATCAGTATGATTCTAAACAAGTTATTTCACTTCTCTATGCCTCAGAGCACAGAGAAATGGGGTTAACACAGTTAACTACCTCACAGGATTTTGTGGAGTACATCAGTTAACAGACAAAACATTTGGGGCACTAGCTTGCCCATACAAAATGACTGATCAACTTTAGTTCCATCTGTAGGACTCTAGAGTTCCTATGCCTCTGTGTGTCTCAAGCTGAACTGCCTCCAGCACCCCATCTAGCTCTTTCCGCTGGCATTCTTCTTTATATTAAGGGCACTAAGGAGATATTCCAAACTGTTGTCACATGGACTCCCAGCTGTCAAATTCAAATTCCTTGCTATACTGCAAGTAAAACCGAAAATTAGAGACTGTTACTAAGTATTATCATTCACTTCCATCTATATATAAGTTGATTATTTGTCAACAAATATTAAAACTGAGTATCTATTATGAGAGTCAATTGTACTAGGTTTCTATAAAATTCTAATCTTTTGTCCTTCAGATATAATTTCTACTGCTTGATCTAAGAAGGACTGTATTTGAAGTTCACTAACAATCTACTAATGTAAAATGAGAAAGTAGCCGAGTGCAGTGGTGCATGCCTGTAATCCCAGCAGTTTGGGAGGCTGAAGCAGGAGGTTCGCAAGTTCAAAGCCAGCCTCAGCAACAGTGAGGCACTAAGCAACTCAGTGAGACCCTGTCTCTAAATAAAATACAAAATAGGGCTGGGGATATGGCTCAGTGGTCAAGTGCCCCTGAGTTCAAAAGGAAGCAAAACAAATAAAATGACTGAAAAATATCTAAACCTGCATGTGGTAGCACGTGATAATTCCAGCTACTTGGCTGTGACAGGAGGATTTTGAGTTCTAGGCCTGACTAGGTAACATAACAGGACCCTATCTCAAAAAAAAAAGTTAAAAAAAGAAAAATATCTATGCATGTTTTACTATCTCAACTTACCTGTTCACTTGTGGGTACCAAAAGCTCGGTTCAAAGGTGGTAATGTTAAAGCTTTGGAATGACGAAATAGGGCAAGCTATCTAACCCAAACTTGATAAGTAAAGCATTCATCATTTCTGGCCATCCTCCAGCACTACATCTTTATGTTTTCTGCTACAGAAAGAGGTGGAATCTATTGGTTGTACACTTATTTAGGTTCCAATTTTGAGTATCAATTGTTAAATAACTAACTTCTGAAGTTGTTCTTTTTTATGGAAATTTAATTATAATAGCTTTTAAGTTCATTTTGTTTTCTGGGCTAAAATGGTCTAAATTCTC
Organism: Marmota marmota marmota; assembly: GCF_001458135.2. Lineage (NCBI taxonomy): Eukaryota > Metazoa > Chordata > Mammalia > Rodentia > Sciuridae > Marmota > Marmota marmota. The sequence goes on along the minus strand of NW_025999924.1, from coordinate 7,367,397 downwards.
CAAACCTCAAGGGCTGACAGAGGATGAGGCAGCTACTCAGGAAATAACAATACTAAGTTATAGATACTACAGAAGAGGATGAGGCAGCTACTCAGAAAATCACAATACTAAGTTACAGATACTTCAGACAAAGGTCTTGCCCTTAAGGCACATAACGGTGTGCAAAACATGGATGATACCAAAGAATTTATTGTAAATGTAGTGGCAAATACACTGAGAATAATCATCATTAAAAAGTAACTAGAAAATTACACATGTTGAAAGTCTGTGCTTTTTCTTCCCCCACCACCTTTAGGTTAATGGCTAGTACCAACATTTTAGATAATGAAATACTTAATAAGATGGTCCATTTTCACATAATTTCACGATTGTATCTTCATCTTAATTTCAATATCCATTACTATTCTCTGTTTTAATCAATTCTGTAATGATCTGTAGAATCTTGTCATCTGAGTAAAAAAAAAAAAAAAAACACCCATGAATAAATTCAACACTGGCTAACTTTCCAATGTATATGCATGTAAATAAGAGGAATTCTCTTTAAAATATTTTCTTAAATTAAGAATACAAAATCAAAACCAACAATATTCACTATAATACTAGAGATACCTATAAAATATTATTTGTTGTCCTATAAATGTTATCTATTATTATAGTTTCACTATAATTCAACAACAATAACAAAAAAAAAATCAACATTTTGGAAAAAAGTCAACATTGATTATGTACAGGCTAAGGTCCAAAGACATAATGTGGTAAAAACTGTTTCTTTTCTTTGTAAGAAATATTTTCTTTAAAAATTCAAGATAAGATGTTTGCTTACAACTTTTTCATCTGGTTGAAATAATCCTATTGACTTTTCCATGTTCCTCAGAGTATGGCAGGATTTCCATAAAATGGGCAAGGAAGAAGAAACTGTTATCAGTTTCTTCATGTTTAGACCAAAGGAAATAAAAAATTGTAACAGGGAAGTGTTCTTGGAGAGGTGTCAATGGGGAAGTGACAAGCTTCTCTACATAACAAAGGGAACCAATACCCACTGATTTGACAAACATCAAGAGAGGAGGCATTATTTGCTAAGGTTGTTCTGTTAACAACTACCCTGAAATTGTGACTTCCTAAGAATCTCATAATCACTCTTTTAGAAAAGTTGTAATTATCAGAGCTAATTCTAAATTCTAATACTGAATTCTGCATTTACACTTGGTTTAAATGCTCTGAATTTCAGTAGTTGCAATGGAAATTTAAAAAAAATTTTTTTTTGTAGTTGTAAGTGGACAGAATGCCTTTATTTGTTAATTTTTATGTGGTGCTGAGAATCAAACCCAGTGCCTCACACATGCTGGACAAGTGCTCTGCCACTGAGCTAGAGCCCCAACCCTGCAATGGAAATTTTGACAAATGTTATGTGATGGTGTGATGGGAAGCATATAGCACCAATAGGAAGATATTCTCTTCCTACAACTTCATTCTAATCAAGTCTCTATTATACAACCACTAGTTTACAAGAAATACAGGGACTAGAAAAGATGTTAAATCAAAGCATAAGGATGTAACCAATCAAAGCCTAAATGTGGAACATTCTCCATTAGAAATATAACCCAAATTATTAAATAAATGAAATTTGTTAATTTTAATAAATTGCATTTAAAAGGGGGATGATAGTAAAGCAGAAGTATACAGAATAAAAGACTGAAAAAAATGGCTATAGGTTTCTCCTATAGAGATCAGTATGTCTGGGATAGTCCTTTGGACCCTGCATTTTTATAACTGTCAGGATGATTTTTATGGTTAAGTGTCAATTTCAGATTTCTGTTGAAGGATAATGTATTTATTTTTTACAGATTAACAATTCTGCATTTGTGAGAAATGCATGGTAAACCTAACAGAAAGTTCCTAATTCTTATTTTTTTTTTTAAATAACTATGTTACTAGTTTACTAGGATGCTAATTAAGTAGTAAAATTTTATGCTCATTTTTATTATCCCTTTTTTTTCTGTGAAATGGTCAGTTTAGAAGCAAAGTTTAGAAGAGGTAGGAGTTAAAAGATTTTTTTTTTCTATTTTTTTGATACTAGGGATTGAGCCCAAGAGTGGTTAACCACTGAGTTAACCCCAGCCTTTTTCTTTATTTTGAAACAAGATCCTGTTAAATTGCAGAGGGCCTTGCTGTCTTTGAACTTGTAATTCTCCTTTCTCAGGGTCCTGTTCTCTGGGATTACAAGGGTGTACTACTATGCCCAGATAAACTAAAAGAATCTTAAGAGAATATGTAATTTGTGAATAATCAGAAATTATCTGAGTTTGATGGAATTCAGCATAAAATAGATTTTATTAAAATTTTTTTTAGTCACATGGAATTTATAACTTCAATGTGCTATCGTGTGCTTTAACTTAAAATAAATTATAAATACTGTCTTCCACATATATATTCTCTTCCACTGTCATCATAATCAAACACTTACTTTCAAGGGACATCTTTGGATTTTCAAGCTTTTTTCTTAAAACAGAATCAATGAGAATTCTTAGCTGCTTGAAAATTACAGCTATCTTTACAGGAGCCTGTTGAGAGAAGATGACAGATTGGACAAAATTGATCCAGGTGAATTTGAGTGTCTTTAAATAAATTAAGGTAAGACTATATATCTTTCATCTTACCTGCCTTAGCAAAGCTTGACTTTTAACATAAACACAATGGAAAAACATTAGCAAATTACTTCTAGTAGTTAAGCTATGCAAACATATTGATATTCTTACTAAATTTGATATTTGTTCCCCAAATAAAGCAACTATTATTCCAATAACTTTTCTTATATAATTCGTGGGAGTTAAGACTAAAGTTTGGGGATGGAAATTTTTTAAAAGCTTTATTGAAGTATAACTTAACAAACCATAAAAACGCACTCATTGTTAAGTATCTAATTTCAATGATTTTTAGCAAATTTATAGAATTGTGCAACCATCACCACAATCCAACAATAGAAATTTCTACCACTAAACTTTTTTACAAAGTACCAGATAATTTTTTTTTTTTTTTGTACTGGGGATTGTACCTTGTAGTGCTCAACCACTGAGGCACATCCCCAACCCTTTTAAAAATATTTAGAGACAAGGTCTCTCTAAATTGCTTAGGGACCTCACTAAGTTACTGAGGCTGGCTTTTTAAAAAAAATTTTTTTAGTTGTAGATGGACACAATATCTTTATTATATTTATTTATTTTTATGTGGTGCTGAGGATCAAACCCAGTGCCTCACATGTGCTAGGCAAGCACTCTACCAGAGCCACAACCCCAGCCCCTGAGGCTGGCTTTGAACCTTTGATCCTCCTGCAACAGCCTTCTGATAATGCTGGGATTACACAATGCGTGCCATTGTACCTGGCCAGATAAATTTTTTAAGTTACATGTAAAATTCACCTCTACAGATCTGGGCATACAGCTATCATGGTGAAGCCTAATAAAATTTTTTAGATTTGCTTAGTTTAAGCTGGTCGATGTTGATGGTGCTACAAAGAAACAGATGCACTTATTGCCAGAAATAAGCATATCTAGGTTTAATTTATACAGAGAACTTGACAATATGTATTAAAAACTGAATCTGTTTGGTCTTTGTGTGGCCAAACACAGTGGAATGAATGATCCTGAATTTGGGGATCAATAATTCTACATCTGAATCTTGCTCTATCAATAACTAATCCATGTAATCTAGAAAAGTGTTTCTATATAGCAGCATCTCTATAGAAAGGAAATTAAAAAAAAATATCTAATAAGATTATTAAGATATTATATTTGAGATAATCCATATGAAATTAACTATTGATATACCTAACACATGACAAGTTAATAATTGTTACTGATAACAAATATATATACTTTTATAATAGCAATATAATTTGATTTCTAAATTTAATAGATTTAAAACCATACAGGCAGGATAAAATAAAGAAGTCATTTATTTTAAATTGTAAGAAAAAAGTAAGTAAACCTCAATAAAAACTTAAAAATCTACTTCAATGTTATTAGAAGTTGAAAATTTTTATATAATGAATAAAATCAGCTGTGCTCTGTACCTGAAAATAGATCCAGCCATCAACAGAAAGAAGACGTTCTCTGTGTTGAACTTCTATATCACCACCAAAGAGTAAAACTGGAAAAGGGGTTATTAGGGTTGTTTCCCTCAAATACACTCTGGCATACCTTATCTACATAAGAAAAAAAAGGGGAGAGAAACAACTTCACAGTCTAAAAACAAAAATTCATTTATCTGTTTCATATAAGCATTTTTCAATAATGTGACTCTTTTTAAATCATTCTCTTATGTGAATTTTTCAATTCTGCAGTAATTACTATCATCACCTATGTATTAAAAGGCATTTTAAATATATTTTTTTTTTTTTAGAGAGAGAGAGAACTTTTTAATATTTATTTTTTAGTTTTTGGCGGACACAACATCTTTGTATGTGGTGCTGAGGATCGAACCCGGACCGCACGCATGCCAGGCAAGCTCGCTACCACTTGAGCCACATCCCCAGCCCCAGGCATTTTAAATATTATCTGTAAGGTTGAATTATATGCCTTGACCATAAATGAAACTATGTATAAGTAATTATTTAATGATATTAAATAATTAATGTCATAATAATGTTATGATTACATTTCAAAGTTTCTGGTTTCTAGATAAATGTTCAGTCAGTCAGTCAGTAATTTCTCATGTTTTACATTTAAGTTTGATAATATATTGAGTGTTTTCAAGCCAGTGCTAGAAATTATGGATTCTTGTTACTTTAAAGGTTAAGAAATATAATAAAGTCACTCTTATAGTAACGTGGGAAGAAATGTGTTTCAATTTGATGTTTTCTTTCTTACTGCCTTAAAACATGAGTCAATACAATAACAAAAAACACACACAAAAAACCAAAATATAAAGCAAATAAAATGTCATCATAATCTCTACCATACATTTAAAGTAAGAGAATGGAATAGCAATGTAGCTATGATTCAGAAGACTGTTTTAATTGTAATCTATAAATATTTGCTATTAAATTAGGTGATACTATGACTCAGACTCTTGCCCACTAATCCATAGTTCTACTACCCCATCCAAGATTCCTCTTATTTGGAAATGGAACATACAACTTGGTCTTTTTTCCCTTTTGAAACTTTATTAACTGATACCTTAATTAACTATCTGTTATAACTGTCTTTATTCCAAGTACAAAATTCAGAGAAAATTCTACTATTTTTCTCTTATTAAATGAAAAAGACGTAAGTATTATTTTTGAGAAGCTATGTATGTACATCTAGATTTCAAACACAAAAAAGAATAGCTCAATTTGAGAACTAAGTTAGATATTTGTTGGGACATAACTTGTTATAAATGACTTCTAGAAAAATGTTCTGAAAACTAGAATTTAAGAACAAGTACTTTACCTTCTCCTGGTATAAGAGCCATCCATGAGTTTGTAAATCACGATTTACTGAGGATGGATGTACTTGTGCTTTGCCTTGGGCTGTTTCCACTATGCAAGCCAATTTTTCTGTAACATCCACTGACTTTGTATAGATTATCTTCCCCACATTGTCATATAGTCCAGCAGCCAATACAGCTTTAAGAAGGGCAATTTCTTGGAAAGAGAGGGTCTGTGAGGCTCTGTTTTCCTCCCAGCTGGTAGAAGTTGAGGCAGATGAAAATCCTGCAGCCTTAACCAACTTTATTAATTCCTGCTTTACATCCTAGATTGATTTATGTTTTTTAAAAAAGACATAATCACAATTGATTAAAAGAGAGAAATTTCCAAATAACTTTGTAATTTGTATTACTGTTTTCCATAAAAAACAGACAAGATGCCAAATTATTATTTAGTTGACTTCCACCCAAATTAAGTTAGGGTAGAGAAAAGAGATACTGGAAAGTTAAGAATTAGAGCCAGATCTTTCACCATGGTAAGATTTTAGATGTTATAAAATATAAGCATTTCTATGAGAGCTGTTTCAGTAGTAGCTATCCTTTTTTTACTCAATGAGGATGGTCATAGAATAACAATGAAAAAGAATTAAAGAACTGTGATTACATTCTCTACCTTTTGTCTCTGGGAATCTGACCTTAATTTCCTAAAGAATTCGACTTCTTTTAATCTAAAATTGTGACCTAAAACATTTTTCTACCTTTAATAGTGCCAATCAGCAAAGATTACTACAGGAAGGATGAACATTTTTCAAAGTACACAGGAGATAAGTAATTAAAAGGTGACATTTACACTTAGGATATTCTTTAGGCTTTTGGTCTGGGGTAAAATAAACACTGATTCCAGGGGAGGAAAGACCAAACAGCTGCTCTAACACCAGAGTTGGCAAAGAGATCTAAAACCTTGCAGGTCAGAGTAGGTGAAGAAAAGGATCAGACAAAGAAGGCAGTGAGAAACAATCTGGAGGTTGGGGGAAGGTAAGGTTTAAGTTAAAGGAGAAAGGGCTAAACTGAAGAAATTGCCACCTTTGGACCAAGGAACCAGTATTTCCACATACTGAATTTCAGTCAGTTGGCCCAGAGTGGCTATTTTCAGAATGTAAGAACCTCTATAGGATGATTTACCTGGTTTGTTAAAAAACAAAACAAAACAAAAAGGAAAAAACAGGAGGGGGTAACTATAGATTAAGAGACTTAAGGGATATATCAACCAAATTTAATGGGTATTCCTTGTTTGGATCATGATTTGAATTAACTTAAAAAAATTTATGAGATCATTAGGGATATTTAAGCACTGTATAAATATTAAGAAAATTTTTAAAAGGTGTGAAAATATTAAGGAAAACAAAAATCCCATACTTCAGATATACATAATGATCTGATGCCTTGGATGCGCTTAAAAATAATCTAGAGGGCAATTAGTAGGAGAATATAAATTAAAGCAAGATTGATCACATGTTGATAATTATGGAAGCAGGAAATGGTTACCTGGAAGTTCATTATAATAGTCTGTCTATATTTTAGTATAATGAAGAAAACAATTTTCCAGACTCAGAACTGTAAATTATGCCCCTTTGAGATTCTTTAAGTGGAACCGAGACTGATAGAGGTTAACTATCCTAATTCCCATACTAGTGTTATTTCTAAGGAAATATGCTGCCTTTTTAAAACAAAAAATCATTTCCCAAATATATATAATTGTTAAGTACTGTTTTAAATCACTATGTCATACATATTGGTTACTTGTTGGAAGTAACAATGGAACAAAAATTATAAGTTTATTAATTCAGTAAGTATTTATTAAATTCTTACTGTGTGTCAAGCACTAGTCTATACATTCTTCTTCTTCCCCCCTCCACCTAAAAATAAGCCTATCATAGTTTTCCATCTGACTTTAGAGAAGTGTGTTAATTACCTCTAGGGTTAACAGTGATGTTCTATTAAGAAAGTTCCTTCGGCAATACATGATTTCAGATCGATAGCCTCCTTCTTGCCGTGCTTTCTTCCATCTAGATAAATGAAATGTTGATAAATGAATAAAGTTTATGTTTTCTTTCCAAGTTTTCTTTTTCAGAGGTTGTAACCAAAGTAAGGTTTAATTAAATTATAATCATTTAAAGAGAAAGGTTCTTGCTTTTTATAGCAGCTACATTTATATAAGAATTTCAACTACAACATAAACTTTTTGTTTACGTATAGTAATAAATTACTAAATGACTCCAAACATGATAAATGAATATATGTAATCTCAAGAAAATTGTTTTTAAATTTTAAAGAGCATAAAACTATGAAATTCTAACATACTGTGACAAATGAAAAAAACTTGAAATGTCAATAATTTTAATGACAAAGATTTCATTTCTTAAAAAGTAAATAACCTCAGGTCATTAGCATATTGATACCATGTAGATTCTTTCTTTCTTTTTTTTTTTTTTTGAGAGAGAGAGAGAGAGAGAGAGGATTTTTTAATATTTATTTATTTTTTTAAAAATTTTCCACGGACACAACATCTTTGTTTGTATGTGATGCTGAGGATCGAACCTGGGCCGCACGCATGCCAGGTGAGCGTGCTACCGCTTGAGCCACATCCCCAGCCCACCATGTAGATTATTTCTTTACCCTAGATAAGCATTGTAGATTGTCAGATGGTCTGAATCTGCCATAGCCAAAGCTGATTTTGCAAGATCTGCTTCATCTTTTCGACCAATTGGTGTGGTAAAAGGAGACTTCTCTGTCATAACTGCTGCCAGTGTTGCCTATCCATAAATAACCAAATAATTTATCATTAGAAGTATACACTGAAACAGATTTATAAAAGAAAGCAAATCATAAAACAATCACACTGTAAGTTGTCCTTATTTTTAATAATACCATATTCCATCATAGCTAACTTATATTTTCATTTTAAGTAGTAACTCTCAGTTTCATTTTAAAAAATGCATTACTTTATTTTTATCTTCTGAAGGAGGTAAGGAACCCAAATTAGAGAAAAAAACTGAAAATGTATATAAGTGATTTATAGTCTGTCATGTAGGTAGAGGCAATCTCAGAATCACAGCTCAGTTATCTTAACTCCTACTGCTAAATCACGGATTGCCATGCCCTTTAAAAAAATATGCTTAACTTGTTGCAACTTTTCAGACAAACTATCATGGTAGAGGTAATTTTTTGAATTTGGCACAATCCTGGTGAGTAACCCCTTCCTCTCTTCCTTCTTCCCTCCCTTCCCCTCTCTCTTCCTTCTTTTCTCCTTTTGTGGCGCTAGGGATCAAATCTAGGGTCTCATGCATGGTAGGCAAGTGCTCTACCATGAGTGACATCCCCAACCCCACACCTAGATCTAATTACTAAAGAAAAAGAGAGAAAATAATAGTTGTTTTTAAACAACCTTGATTTATGCCCAGAAAAGGACACAGCTTGATAAAGACAGTGCAGAATATGTGCCCAAAGATTCAGACAGATGCATAGAATGAATGAATGAATGGAGAAAACAGAATCCTGATAACTACTGGCCCAGAAAGGGAACACAGATAAAAGAAAAAAAATAAGTTTTGATTCTAGTTTTCAAAATCTGTGGTGTTTAAAACTTCCTTTGAATTATCTACCATATATTCAACTAAATAAATATTTCAAGTGGGTTGTTTGATAGCAAAAGTTCAGACAAACTGAAGTCACATAACAGTACCTGTAGTATACTTAAGTAAATGAATAGATTTTCAAGTATATAAAATAAAAATTTAAAACTTAAAAATTATTTCCAAACTTGAGAATTTCCTAGCAAAATGACATTTAAAGTGAAGTAGCAGCAGTATCATTTCACTTACCACTGGATTGAGACAGCCAAATATGGCACCAAAAATAAGCATCTTGCCAATTTTGACATTCACAGGTAAAGCTGCAAGGTGTTGGCCCAATGGAGTCAGTTTAGGTTCATTTAGTTCACAAGCTCCAATTTTTCGGAGTAAATTCATTGCATTGCTGATTACTTGAAGCTGAGGAGGATCTAAGGCTTTGGATAGGAAATCCTCAGGAGAACCAAGATTACATTTCTGCAGATTGAAAGAGTGATAAAATTGGTATGTGAGCAGAAAGAATTGATACTACACAAACAGTGGAACTAAATTTTGAGTTCAGTAAAATTTTAAGCAAAGAGGGTAAATGTGTAAGGTTATCCCTATTATTTTTCTTATAGTGGGGCTGGGGAGATGTATGTGTTTGGAGGCAAAGGTAGAAAAGAGGATGAGATCTTCCAGTCCACATTTTTGGTTTCTTCACTACTGATTTTAGTCAAAACTCTAAGAAAAGGAGGATATTATCAGTCTAGAAGTCCTTGGTCTGTTAGTGCTTCTCAATTTCAGCATTACTAAAAGTTTGTGCTGGGTAGTACTTTGTTTTAGGGAGCTGTCCTGTGCACTATTCATATGTTCAGCAGCATCCCTCATCTCTACCCACTAGAGACCAGGAACATTTATCAATCCCTGCCAGTTATGAAACCCCAAAATGTCTCTAGACAACTCCACATGTCCCCCTGATAAGAACTACTGATCTAGGTTGTATTTCAATACATATGCTGTATTTTAATAGAAACTATGAGTATTTATGGCAAAATCAAAGCACAGTGGATTTATACTTATAAAAAGATGGAAAGGAGCACATATTAAAGAACAAGATACTTGAAAATCTATAAAGCAACATAAAGGCAAGATAAGTTTATATTTTTTTTTTTTCTAAAAAGGGTGAAGAACAAAAAAATTCATCTAAGTTCCTGATAACAAATACCATAATATGAAGACATAATTCCTCCAGAGGTACACGCAAGATTTCAGGAACAGAATAGTCCATAAAGCCTTCAAATCTGAAAAATAAGATAATATTTATCTGGAATGCCACCTAGTACTGATTTGGACTTTTTGAATTTGAATGAGGTGCCATACCTCTCTCTCGTGTATAATCGAAAGCAGAAGCCATCTCGGACCCGCCCAGCTCTCCCCTGGCGCTGCAGAGCACTAGCTTTACTCACAAAAGTTTCGACCAAGGAACTCATTTGACTGCTTTCATGGTACCTAAAGAAATGTTTTAGGAGAAAATAAGTAGATAACTCACATTAAAATTGGAAAAACCCAGAAATATTTAACTCTTAACATTAAGTTAAATATAGGTTGTTTTGATAATGAAGTTTTTAATACCAAATTAAAAGCTCTGGTACAAGGAAAAAAGACAAGCTTGTGTCATTTACCCTTTCTCAAATTAATCTGATCAAGGATTATTATTATTTTTTTTTTAGTGGAATACCTATGTAACAAGAATTCTTTGAAATAGTTTGAGAAGTGCTAGTGTCAACATTAAAATTCATCATACCTTTCATAAGATAAGTTAAACACTGAAAACATTTCCTCTAGAGGTACAATCAAGAACTTATTTTTTATTTGACAGTATTATTTTTCAAATATTTCTACAGTGTCCTAATATTAGGGATAGTGTATGTAATTATAAAGTAGTAAAGGCAGTGTACCCAATTTATGCAATATAAATATTAAAATATTTATAAAGTAGTAATTGTTTTGTTGGTGATTTAGTTAAGATTATCTGTTATGTTCCAGTTCCTGTACAAGGCACTTTCAATTAGGATATCTTCATTTTTCTCACTTACACATAAAAAAACTGATGATTAGAAAGTTTTTACTTTCTTCAAGATAACAAATCAGAGATTTAAATCCAGCTGACTCTAGATTTATGTCCTTTTGTTATTATCCCACAAATAATGTTTTTGTTAAACAATTTATTTTAGAAACAAAAAAATCTACAAAAAGTAATGTAAAAATTTTTTAGCACTTTCCTAAAAGTAGTAGCACAATGGCCTCACAACCCCATGAAATGAAATTCTTAACATTTAGCCTCAGACATTTTAAAGTTTCCTATAGCTTTTCTAAGGCTTTTTGCTTTGGGCAGAATTAAGACATTTGGGATTTTCCCTATATGATTCTGTAATTTCTCCTAACAATTCAAGAGCCCCAAACTCTTTCCAGGTTAAAAATGTCTTGATCTGGGAAATTCAAACTTACTTATTTTCTTTTGTTCTTCCAGTATCAATTACAAATACAACATCTGGAATAGTGATACCCGTCTCTGCAATATTTGTTGCTAAAACAATCTGAAAATAAACAAAACGCTAAAACATTTAAACAACTTTCAGCAACATATCATCATTTAAACTTCTTTAGATAGTTTGAACTGATGAATTTTTAGTATTGTTCGTTTTTGAGACAGCATCTCATTAGGTTGCCCAGGCTAGTCTCAAACTCATGGGCTCAACGATCCTCCCACTTTAGCCTCCCAAGTAGCTAAAATTACAAGTGTGCATCATCATGCCCAGCAGAACTGATGAATTTTTAAAAATGAATTTCAATTTTATTCACAAAAACTTAAAATTTGTTATTATTTTGTAATTAATTTGCTCTAGTTTCATCAGCTCAGTTTATTAAAGTTGATTTTTATTATAAGAAAAGCAACATTCCCCTAATTCTAGTAAATCATCTTAAAACATGACAGAGTAGAATGGGAAACTGGGTCAGTGAATGGAGACAGCTCAGTGCAACCTTTCAGATTTCTTAGAAGGAAAAAAAAAAAAAGCAGATGATTGACAACTGCTTACTATCCTGCTTCTTTATATCTTTGCTTTATGAGTTTGTCCTGAATTACCTCACCTGTAAATTAGGAGGTAGAAACAGATAAATTCTGCAGTCTAAACTCTCTAGTTCTAAAATTATTAACAGTGATTACTGAATAGTGCAATCTTCTGCATTTTTATGTTGTTGTTGAATAATTGGAGATAAAACTTAGGAAATTCTGAGTCAAATCCAATAAGCATTGCTCTACTTCTGTGTATTTTGATATTGAATAATTGCTTCTTATTCATTTATTCTAGGAAATGAAACCCAGATTATGAAGAGCTGGATGGGACCTATGTGATCATTATATTTCAATAGTGTTTAAATTTTAATTTTTTTCCTTTGGGTTAAGAGATGGAACTCTTTTCTTCAAACAAAATCTTACAGGGAAGCCCAAATGTTGAAGATCAGAGCATAGCCTCAGGATCCCTATAGTTCTCAAGGCACAGTTAGAAAATCAACAGTTTAATTCAACCTTTCTTAAAGAAAAGTGAGGTTGAGTAGTTGTCAAAGACTACACAGATGGTGGCAATTTAGCAACTAGAAACCAGGCCTCTTGCATTACAGTCAGGCTTTTTCCAACAGCTATATCTTTCCCATAGTTCCTAGATTGTGCTCAGAGAAAGGGTTCAGAATCTGAGATACTCTTTGTCAAGAAGAATCCTGAGGAGAGGACACAATGAAAATACTGAGACTATTTCCATAATATAATGATCTTTGTACTATAAAAACATTCAGGAAAAAAACAGCTTAGAAATAGGAATTCTCCTGGGACTTAAACAGCTCCTGATATCCAATTTCCTTCAAAATGCCTTCCTGGGAAAAGTAGTGATTTGTTTTTTTCACAAGCAACATTTATGCCATATTTTCAACTACCACTCCTGTCAAAAGTCTTGTCCCTTTAATAGCACGTAATGTAAATATTCAAATGCTTGAGTTTTAATATTGGGTTCACTTCTGACTCAAGTAGAGCACTAGGAGTCTGTCATGAGTAGGTACTTAATAATTTCCTTCGATCATAAAAAGTCACAATGTTTTCATGAAGTATGATCAGGTGGATCACTATAAATTTGATGTACTGAATTTTACCTTCCTGACTCCTGGAGGAGGAAGTGTGAATGCTGCTGCTTGATCTTGTGTTGAAAGAATAGAATGCAGAGCTATCACCTTATATCTGAAAGTTAAAATCATAGTTCTTAGCAAGAGTTTCTCTTTAGAAGACACTGCAAAGAATAACAAAGTTTATTTGCATATAGAAAGCAATTTTCAAATGGTTTATCATGAAAAATTTAAACACACAAAAGTTCATAGAATAGTTGAATAAAATCCCATGTAATATGAACAAGTTACAGATTGAATATCCCTTCTCTGAAATGCTTGGGGTAAGAATTGTTTCAGATTTTTAAACATTTAGAACTTTGAATTTTGTATTAAGGTGGCTCAAATTGTATATGAAATATAGGGTCTAAAGAATTTTTTAAAATGTCGTAATGTTAATGTGAAAACCGTGATATCAATAGTAAATTATATCAGAACAGATGAACAGTTGTGTAAATACGATAATTTATAATGTTGTTGAGTTATTTTGTGGGGTGATGCTGGGGATTGAACTCAGGGGCCCTCAATCACTGAGTCACATCCCCAGCCCTATTTTGTATTTTATTTAGAGACAGGGTCTCATGTGTTGCTTAACACCTCACTGTTGCTGAGGCTGGCTTTGAACTTGCAATCCTCCTGCCTCAGCGTCCTGAACTGCTGGAATTATAGGCATGCACCACCATGCCTAGCTTCTTGTTGTTTTTATAAGGTTAAGTGGATTGGGGGGAGAGTCACCATTTTATGCTTAATCACAGGATTCTCTCTACTTAATCATACTAAGAAAATAGAACAAATGCAGCTATAGTATGTAAAAATTTTTACTATATGAAATGCTATAATAGAAATATTAAACACAAAGATTTAACTCACTGTTTACATTTTTCACTTAAGGTGAAAAGACTTTGAAAACTCTGATTAAGACTTTTTTGTTAATATGTATTTTTTTAGTTGAGGGTAGATACAAAATACCTTTACTTTTTTTTTGTGGTGCTGGGGATCGAACCCAGTGCCTCACGTGCTAGGTAAGTGCTCTACCACTAAGCCACAACCCCAGCCCAAGACTTTTAATGTTTCAAATGTTTTTCTATCTTAAAATTACAAGGAATATAGTGAAGATTTGTAGTTACCGTTCAGAATAAAATCTTCTATCATTTGACAGGAGATCATACAACTGTTGAATATGAGCAAGACCTGGTAAAAAGATCAATACTGCTCCTTCAATATTTCTGAATTGGGGACTTTTGTCTGAAATTTTTAAAAAAGATAAAATATTGAAGATTAAAAAACAGCATCTAAAATATTAATAAAATAGCTAATAAAATAAAGAAATATTTTATCAAAACAGAGAGACACTAGAAATATACCTAAATATACAAGAAGTTCCAGAATGAGATCCAGGTTGATTTTGTGAGGATTCATGTAGGAAATAGCATGCTGAGTGCGGTTGCTGTACTTTTGGTAAAAAGGATTTAAGTCGGCACTTGTTCCAGTATAAACTGGAATGTGTTCCTAAAAGAAACACACCACAGAGAGCTGAATGAAAACATTAAATATTTTTGTAAGAAGAAAAACGAAGTTATTTACATCCATTCAAATCTACTTTTTTCATTGTCACCATTACTGTTGTTAAAAAACAGCAAGAGTACAATTTTCAAGTGGAAAAAATTTAAAACTTCAAATCTCTCCTATAATTTATGTATTATTCTGTGGCATTTAAAAAGCAGTCAGGCCAAGAGAGGACATAATAATTTTAATATGGTAATTTATACCTACCTCATTCCTCCTACATTCTACTTTGGCTATAAATTCCAATAATCTCTTTTGAAATAACTAAACTTTTCTAAAGTTGTTTTTTTAGTTTGTAATTCCTATCTTTGGAATTTCAGAGAAAGATTTTAGCTTTTGCTTTCTGGGGTTTTCTGTCTTTTAAAAGATAAAGTAACTTTAATTTTGTATTTCCATCAGTTTGGATATTTGCATGAAATACAAATGAAATGTCATAGATGTACTCAAAATGCTGGATATAGTACCACTGGTTAAAATGTCAGATAATGTAGCTTTCCTGATGTTTCTAAAAACACACAATTGAGACTAACTCCCTAGGAAGAATTGTGCTTGCCCTAAATATTGTCCCTATATATCTAAGACTGGCTCTTGCCAGGAGGGAGGGTACTAAGAAGACCAATGGCAAAGATCTAGATTTTGGGCCTGCACCATCTAATCACTTATGGTGAAAAGACAAAGTATATAAAACCACTATGAATTTACTCCTTAATAATTGATCACTGCTATGAAATTGTTATAAAAGCTGCTTCTTATTTACATAGTCCTTTAATTTTTTGTGTTTGAATAGCTCAGAACAATGTAAGAGAACAATTATATTACAAATTAAAGACTATAAAACAATGCTTAAAAAATGATCTTTAAACTTTATTCACACTCGTATCTGTTTCTCTTCTACCAAATTATACCCAAATCTACTGCGTGAGCCATATGAAATTCACATGGCAGGTTATGCCCTGGATATCAACACTAGATCTCTTTCAAAAGATTTTCTTCTTACGTGGTACTTTTTTATCCCCCCAGCTTTGCCAGTGACATTAAGGGTTATTTCTTCTTCCTCCTCTAGAAATTTTTGACAATATTCCGAGTCTTTTTCCAACACAAAGCCTGTTTCTTCTATTATATCTTCAAGATGAAAAACCTGCATAGAGTAAGGCAGATAAATGGGTGAACCCAAATTCATTTCAGAAATATAATAAAGAGAAAAAGGGGATTATCACCTTTTGAATGTTACCAAACTAGATTATGAAAACAATTTTTTTCAGTATTACTTGGAAATGAAGAATTTTGTTAATACAGGTGGGTTTGTCACTTAAGTCTCAAGACAAATTACATTATGATGTATTTTTTAAATGTGAAAATGGATAAAAGAATAGACTTCAGCAGCTGAACTAAAAAGATAAGCATTAAAATCAGGCAGAAGGGGCTGGGGTTGTGGCTCAGAGGTAGAGTGCTCGCTTAGTACATGCAAGGCTCTGGGTTCGACCCTCAGCACCACATAAAAATAAATAAATAAAGATATTGTGTCCAAATCAGGCAGAAAAGAAGCTTCAAAGACGACCCTAAACACAGAATAGGTTAAAAAAAAAAAAAAAGAGTTCCTTAAAGCCAGGTAGCCACTCTCAATCTGGATATAATGGTTTTAATGTAGAACTAAGTTTTATGTTCTGTAGCCCTTAGGTCAGTTGTCAGAACACTCCTTTCCATCCTGTCCTCTCTCAGGCAAGGCAGCACCAGCCATGTCATTCTCAAGGCTATCTCCAGGCCCTCTCTCGACTTGTAGAATCCAAGGAATAGTTTGGGGCTCAAACTACAAGGGACTATGTTCTGGGAAAACTATGTTACGAATGCAGCTTTTGCTTACACACATATTACAAGAAAAACTTACCTCAACAGGATAACTTCTTCCTGAAATTCTGAGAATAGGGCAGTGTGTGAAATACGTAGAGAACTTTTCACTGTCCACAGTGGCACTCATCAGAATCAAGTGTAGATCAGAACGTTTCTGTAAAATTTCCTTCAAGATAACTAATAAGAAATCTGATTGGACACTTCTTTCATGAACCTAATATAAAGATATACCAAAATTAATCATATATAAGGTCTAGTAAGAGGTTTAAACAATTCCACTTGCCACACTGTAGGCTTCTACCCTAGGATATGGCTTGGAGATCAGACCACATGTGGCTGATAAGAGTAGACTGTCTCTCAAACTTTACTTAAAGGAGTGACTCCTAACTCTCTGCTATTAATATAAAACTCTACTGTTATCACTACAGAAGACAGATGGTTTATCCACTATGTAGGAAAAATGGAGATAATCAGTAGCAATCTGACAGGTTCACTATTACCATCCACCAAAAAGAATTTTATGCCCTTCAGTGCATGCACTTTAGAGAAGATCACTGTGGATCTCCTATACAGCATAAACAAGATATATTCTCAGGACTTAACAAATATCTGCTAAATATACAAGTCTATCTTCTTTCTGTACTCTTATTTCTATTCCCTTTTATAACAGATATAAAGTAGCATACAAGATAAACTATATCAAGATAACAAAACTGTGTTCATCATTCACTGGCTTGGAAGGCAGGCAGTAGTGGTTAAGTGTTTGAGCTCTGGAATCAATTATTTGGGCTTAGTTCTTGGCTTAGTGATTTCAGTCAAGTTATTTAACTATCTCCAGGTCTATTTCTTTTTCTATAAAAGGAAAACACAAATCATGTAAACTTCATAGAGCTGTTGGGATAATCAAATGAGATAAAACAAAATCTTCAAAACAGAGCCCACCAAACAGTAAGTTCTCAGCATTTTGTTAGATGCTGAGGTTTGCAAAAAAAATCCAGACAGTTTTCTTTATTTAAGGATTTTTAGTCATTTGGGATATTGTATATGGTGGCCCAAAATCACATTGATGGGTAGCTAATTCAGGTGATCAGGAAAGGTACCAAGAAAAATTGCCAATAATTCTGAGAATTGAATGATGAGTTTGAAAAAAGGTAGTGGGAGAATAAAAAAAAAACAAAAACAAAAAAACAAATAAAAAAACCAAACAACAACAAAAAAACCACAGGATGAGAAAGGGAGGACAGGGTGTTAGGTCAAGGGACACCAACATATAAAATCATGCCCTATGTTCAATCTCTAGTAACAAATAAATAAATAAATAAAGTACATAAGATGGAAAGGGAGATCGTAATGTACTTCAGGGGAAAATAGAAACTCCAGAGGTACCCCATTAATAGTTGTGTAAGATTATATTAGAGAGCTGAGACTTTATGCTAATAAGTCAAGGAGGGCAGTGATTAAAGCATTTTAAAGCAGGGAAATCATGTGGTTTGTGTTTTATTTTAAAAATAAATGCTCAGGAGTCTGAGGCAGGACTGAGAGTTCAACATCAGCCTCAGCAACTTAGTGAAGATTTGTCTCAAAATAAAAAATGAAAAGGGAATGTGGTTCAAAGGTTAAGTGGTCCTGGGTTCAATCCCTGGTACAAAAAAAAAAAAAAAAAAGGTTACTGGCTACAATTGGTCAATGTAATAGAGGAGAACAAAACAGAAAGCTGAAGTTCAATTTATGAGAGGCTTTTATAGTAATAAGATGTGGTGGTCTCATATAAGGGTGATACCAGTGAATTTAGAAAAAAGTGAATGAACTTCAGAAAGGCAGAATATACATGAATAGGTGAAAGGATTTAGGGGACTTGGGGGAAAGAAAGAAAAGCTTGGATGTTTTTACTGTGGGGGTTTGACTAGGTGATTGTGAGGATCATTCACTGAGATTCAGTGAAGAGAAGGGGCAAGATACAAGGAATGTGCAGAAGGGGTAAAGCTGAGTTTTGGAAATGCTGAATTCCAAGTTTCTGAGACTGAAAGTATCTAGAAGTCGGTTGGATATTTACATTTGAAGGTCAGGAAAGAAAACACCTGATGGATGACATGGGTCTGGCAAACCTCATCAAACAGATGATAATCAATACAGATAAAGATTGCATTAAAAATAAAAAAAAAGAAGATAAAATATGTAGACTATTAAGATCACTTGGTATAGGTGTTCAGAAATTGTATGTTAAGTATATGAGCAGCCAGCAAAAAACGTTACTTAATCTACACATTGACTATAAACTAAAACCAATCATACAATTCCCCAGGGAATAGTACTGTTTTGAGCATCTTCATAAAAGAGTCTTGTATAATATAATGAACTCTGCCCAACATCTCTTACATCCTTATACTTAACATGATAATGAATTTCACTGGGCTTATTTTATTCTTACTATATTGTTTAAGGGGTTGATGGTATGAAGGGAAGCTCAATTCTGTTAATCATTTCTACAATATATGGCTAATACTAAACATCAAAGAAAACACCTTCTGGAAGTTGATCTGGTTTTTAAATTACAGTTCATCTGGATCTATATTTACCAAGCAATTTTCTGCCAATAATTTGGAGGTTCTGGAGAACTTACTGACTAGCTGACAGAAATAATTCAACTCACCTAGGAGTAAATATTTCTCATTATAAATATATTTTTTGCCTCATTCTGACTCTTGATGGTACTGATATAATCTAGGTCTAGGCCATGCAAAGCCATAGCTGTGACCCTCATCATCCTGTGCACCCTATGGGTAACCCTTCCAGGGAGAAGGAGTTATCCAAGGGCCTACTAAACAGCCATTTGGCCTCCTTCTAACATGTTAGTGATAAGGTACAATCTGCCCCCATTAAGGAAAAAAGACTCCTTACATAAAAATTCCTATACTTACCTACTACCACAATATTAATTATTAATATTTCTATTAACATTTTCTAACCAAAAGGAGGAAAATAACAAAATAATCTCCATGTTGTTGTTGACTGATTAAAAATCACTGAATGACTAATTTTTACTACTGCTTTCTTAATTTAGTGAATGAATTAACATTTACAAAAAACTTCACACCAGAGAAATTTTTAGTATTTTCTGAATAATAAAAATGCTATATATCTTATCTCTTTTTGAAAAAAAGATACACAATCAAATTACTTAACATAGATAGGCTAGTATGCCATTTAAAATAATTATAGTGTGAAACTTTTGGTATAACTCAGTGTGTATTCCAATTTGATTCAAGTAGAGGTAGGTACATCTGGAGAGAAAAAAAATGACATATTAATGATTTTTTTTGCCTTTTGTTTAAGAGTTAGAGCAAACCTTTTAAAAACTAAGAGGCAGAATAGTGGTAAAGAGCCCAGACTGGTATCAGAATGCCAGGGTTGAAGAACTTACTGGCTATGTGAATTTAGCAATATGTGACATCTATGTACTTTAATTTCCTCAACTGTAAAATAAAGATATCTATTTCATTAGGTTGCTGGAAGGATATAATGAATTTATATAAGTGTGTGTGTGTGTGTGTGTATTGGTGAATGATCCTTTGAATAATATCAAGTATATACCAAATATTAAAGAGCATTTATTAAATAATTAATGAGACAATGGTTAGAGAAAATTAAATAATTATTATTTGTAAAGTATCTGTCATTTAGTTAGTAAGCACAGACAAATGTTAGCTAGTATTAAAAGTAACATCTTTCTGTTTTTTAAATTTTTATTTTTGCTGCCCTGGGGATGGAACCCATGAGCATTCTATCTCCGAGCTATATTTCAAGTCCTTTTTATTTTGAGATGGGTCTTGCCAAATTATCCGGCTGACTTGAACTTGGAATCCTCTTGCCTCAGTCTCTGGAATAGCTGGGATTATAGGAGCGTGCCACTGGGCATGGCAGAAGTAGTATCTTTTTAATAGAAAAATGTTAGAATCTATTTGGACACAACTATAAAATTTACTTACCTCATCTACAATAACATGAGACACATTAGTTAGAAGACCATCTTCTTGAAGTTTCCTTAGTAAAACTCCTGTAGTACAATAAAGTAACCGGGTAGATTCACTAGCTCGAGATTCCATCCGGATCTGATATCCACACAAAACATTCTGAAGGAGAACACAAATTTTGTGATTATATTCTCACAAGTAATTTGGGAAACAGGCTATAAAAAGTGAAATAAAAATAGGCTGGGGATGTGGTTCAGTGGTTAAGTGCCCTGGTTTCAATCCCTGGTACATAAAAAAGAAGAAAAAAAAAAAGAGAGAGAGAGAAAAAAGAAAAAAGAAGCCTAAATGCTGATCTTGCTGCTATAGAGTAGTCTAAATCTATTTAAAGCAATTTATTATCATCAAGTGTTTCCCGTTACATAAAACTATACAACCCTTTGTTCCCTTTAAGGAATTGATGCAAAAAGCTGTTCAGCTGGCGTCAAGTACCATTTATATGATCATTAAAACATTGGTAAATATTAAACTAATCTTCTACTATAGTATCTTGGAACAAAAACATTGAGGTACTCAGGAACAGAATTTTAGAATAGCTTCCACCAAAATCCTGTAAAGCAGATGAACAAAGCGAGTATCACACCTAATGGAAATCTTCAAGTCTCATCCATTCCTATCATACTTTCTTTCTTACTCCTGAAATCTTTCCTTTGACTTATGCATATGTGTGTCACCCCCTACAGCTGCAGCAAAGAAACTGTCTATCCTCCTCCTTATATTCTGACAGAAACCCAATTAGCTAAAAAAAAAAAAAAAAAATTAACGAGGTTGCTCATCTTAGAGATGAAAATATTGTATGCCATCTCCAGAAAGAAAAATTCAAAGTAAATAAACTGAAAGTTACATGAGCTATATTTGTTATACTTGGTTCTAACCAGCTTAATTTATTAAATGAATCCCTAATTCTTTAGTCAGCCTGATTAAGGTTTAGTCAATTTTGCACACATGAAATGCATGATAATAGTTGAGTCCTTTTTCCATTTTTTTAAAAAAATGTGGTTTGAAAATAGCTTAGAATTTTCATTTATGCTGTTTTTCCCTTCTGCTCATTAAAAAGAATGAATGAAAATCATTCAGGGATGCATTCCATAGAAAAGACTTGCAAAAGATATAATAGATTAAAATCTGGATCTGTTTATATTTTTTGTTTGACTTTGTACATAACTTATTTGAACATTCAACTATAAAGATAATATAGTCTTCTTTTATATGAGAATTTTAATGACAGGATTAATGATAAACTTTTCATATGAAGGACAATAGCATAATATCCAATTAGAAAAAACATGAGAAGTGCCTGAAACATGCTATTGAATGACCAATAACATCCAGAATCAAATATGGTCCAGGTTCCAGTTGGATCCCAAGAGCAAAAATGAGTAATGTCATCACTCACTGAGGTGGAGTACAGTATCTTACCCTTCCTCCAGGTCCATTTTCACAGCCCAATTCATCACACACTCTGGTGGCTAAACTCACTGCTGAGATTCTTCGGGGCTGGGTACAGACAATGTTACATTTACTTGTTTCCCGCTCATTTAGGAGCAAATCTTCCAATAAAAAATGTGGTACTTGAGTGCTTTTACCACTCCCTGTTTCACCTGCCACAACTACTACCCGGTGCCTTTTAAGGGTTTCCACAATTGAATCCCTATGTTTGAACACAGGTAACTGTTGTCTTTCCTTTAGAAGTTTTTGATATTTGGGTGTACTTTGCAATTTTCTAAAGAGGTTTCTAACAGGTTCTAAATCTTCTGTATTTGCTGACTCCAAAGACAGTGTAGAAAAATCCTCGTCAGAAACTAAATTTTCCCAAGATTCCTCAGGATCATCAGAATTTTCTCTTTTATTTTCAGAATGCTGTTGTTGCTGTTGCTGCTGCTGTTTCAACTTATTCAAAAGTTTGGCAATAAAAAGATCACGTGGCTTATTAGTTTCCATTTTATTTAATTCTTCCCTTTTCTTTTCTGCATCACTCCACTCCAGCCAAACATCTCGGTAAGTGGGAGGTAGTAACTGATGAACAGACTATAATGGGAGGGAAAAAAAAGCAGTATTTTATTTTCACTACTGGATATCCAAATTCAGCAGATCTAAGCTTAGAAGGATAGTTACATTCTTCTTAAAATGTAATTGAACAAACTAGTAAGTTACTATTTTAAGATACATATGCAAATGATGCAAATTCATAAGTAGCTTATTATTTTCAGGTTTCTTGACTTATTAGCTATGTGATTTTGGGGGCAGTAACTTTTTTGTGCCTTAGTTTCTGCATTTAAAAATGAATAACAATAGTCTCTTCATTATAGTCTCTTCAATGTCTTATGAATATTCTTCATAAGATTATTCCAAAGTTAACTTTAGGTCAGTACATGTGAAGTGCTTATTCCTAGAGCATGGTAAACTATAGAATAAATGTTTATTATTTATTCCTACAGTGGTACTATATAAAATGTAAATGAACCATAGAGCACTTAAAAAACATACAAAACTTCCTTTGAGATTCTGGCAGTTGATTAAAGTTATAAATTAAAGTATTTTAAATGAACTATATTGGGTGGAATCTAATTTTATAGTATGAAAGAACTCAAAATTATCTCTCTGACATTGTAATTTTTACCAAGTAAATATAGCTTACAATACTTTATCTTGCAAACAAAAATAAAGTCATACAAACTTGGCCAGAAATTAGAAAAGAATTACTATTTGGAGTTCCACTTAATTAGCAGCTAAAATTTTCAATGGCTCTAATTTCCCAGTTATTATAAAAAGGAAATGCCAACAAGCCAAGTTTTAAAAAGAACATGAATTCTGTTAAAGAGAATGGAACTGAAACCATTCCTTCAGTTGTACTTTATTCTTATCTTTCCTCAAACTGGAAATATATTATTCATATAGCCTAAAGCTGAAAAAACCAATGTCTATAATGTTAAAGTTAAGAGACAATATAACACTAAAAGAAAACAAGCCAGTGTGGTGGCCTGTAATCCCAGAGCTCAAGAGGCTGAGGCAGGAGGACTGCAAGTTCAAAGCCAGCCTCAGCAAAAGCAAGGTGCTAAGCAACTCAGTAAGACGCTGTCTCTAAATAAAATACAAAATAGGGCTGGGGATGTGACTCAGTAGTTGCTCCTAGGTCCAATCTGTGGTATCCCCCCAAAAGAAAACAAACTTTGAAAAATTCTCTTTAAGTGAACGAAATTGCACTTTTAATCTGTAAATTAGTATAGCTAAAAAATTAGATAAAAAAACTGTCTCTTTTGGACTTCGACTTCTATCGAAGGACAGAGAGAGATTGAGCTGTGTTTAGGGGGTGAAAGGAAGCCAAACTCAAATGGTTTAGTATCCCTTATCCAAAATGCTTGGGACCAGAAAGATTCTAGATTTTGGAATATTTGCATACATAAGGAGACATTTTGGGGATGAGACTCAAGTCTAAACACAAAATCCATTTATGTTTCATACATACCTATACACATAGACTGAAGACAATTTTATATATTAAAATAATTTTCTTTGTGAATAGTTTCTTGGTATAAAATTTTCCATTTGTGCCATCATGTCAGTGCTCAAAAAGATTTGGATTTTGGAGCACAATTTCAGATTGGAAATGTCTAACCTGCACATCCATTATTTCACAAATCATTTTTGAAGCCTCTAGGCCTAAAAAGTCTCACCTGCCCTTTCACTAAACGATACAGGGCTAAAGTAGCTCCCAGGTGCTGAGCTTGCATGCCATCCTCTGTTAAGATTGTAGGGCATACTACTAGGACATCATCATCAGACTTGATTACTCTTACCCTACAGAGGAGTCAAAGAAAAAAAAAAAACAACACTGAGGTCAGATTATCAATAAAGTGAAAAATCCGTTAACAACTTAAATTTATATTAATTATTTTAATATTTTCATGAAAGATGCTGCATACGAATTTATACACACTATGAACCTGAATGTGAATTCAAGTTGCTCAAATGAGTTTCATTTTATACTTTTCTAAAAGTCATTTCAGTTAACCAGAAAAACATACCTACATTTCCAGTATCTACCTACTGGGACTTTTTCAAAGGAAGGATTTGGACTCTTAGGAAGATTCTTCCTAACCCAATCGATCAGAAATTGTTTGGGAGACTTTCCAGTCCAGCTTCGAGCAGTATAGTCAAAATTTCTTACATCATGAGATTCTTTCTTTTTATCTAAAATGGAAGACAAAAAAATGGTTCTTTAAACTAGTCATGCAGTAATATAAATTCTCTTTTGAGTGATCAAAGTCCTCTTGCCTTTGGGAACAGCACTTTTGGAAGACAACAGGAAAAAGGTTAGACAGAAAGGTTTGCTTTTCCTTAAGTAGTGAACTAGACCATAGAAAATTCTGCATCTTTAAAAGAAACTGTCTTGTTGAGCACTGTGGCACATGCTTATAATCCTAGCTACTCTGGAGACTGAGGCAGAAGGGGTTTCAAATTTGAGGCCAGACTCAGCATCTTAGTGAAACCGGTTCAAAAAATAAAAAGGGATGGGGATGTAACTCAGTGGTATTGCATTTGCCTAGCATGCACAAGATTCTTGGTTCAATCCCCAGTCCCTGCCACACACACTCTTGAGGAATTTATATATTCTTATAAAATGTCCACCTGAATGACAACATTTGGTAGGCTACCCCATAAGCAGTTACTGAAAAATAAGTTAGATGTCACTTTAGTTACTACTACCAACTTCAAAGGTTTCCTGTTATATAAAATATAAAATGAAAATTCCTTATTATTGCCAAAAACCTTCAGTGGCCATTTCTGCCCACCAGTTGCCACTCATCCCTCATGCCCATTATGCTGTGATCACACTGGCTCTCAAGTCAATTCCCCAAATGCTTTAAGTCTGCCTAACTCAATACAATATAGTAGCCACCAGCTACATGTAGCTAATTAAATTAACTAAAATTAAAACTCAGTTTCTCAGATATAGTAGTCATATTTTTAGTGTTTCATATTCATATTTCCTAGTAGTTGGATATCACAGATATAGAACATTTTTTAAAAATATTTTTTAGATGTTGATGGACCTTTATTTTATTCATTTATTTATATGTGGTGCTGAGGATTGAACCCAGTGCGTCACACATGCTAGGCAAGTGCTCAACCACTGAGCCACAACTGCAGCCCCTGATACAGAACATTTATATCACAGAAAGTTCTGTAGAACAATGCTGATATAAGCTCTTTTTTCACCTTAGATTTCTAATGTTCTGTCTTGCTTCTTTGGAGGCTTTTTTCACCAGCTTGCTACCAGGCTAATATCTACTCATTTGTCAGATCTCAGAGCTAAAGTCACAGCAAAGCCTTTCCAATCAAATTAGGCCATCCTGATACCTCTATGTTAAAAGCCAGTTTTATTTGATAGTGCACATCACAATTCAAAATTACACATATATCTGTTTAAAGTTTACCATCCCTACTTAGGCTACATACATGAAGAGGGCAGACCAGGTTATTTCGTCCACTACTATATACCCAACACTTGTCATTATGAACAATGATTCAATAAATATTATTGAAAGAATGGATATTTTAATATGTAACAATTCAGTGTAGAACTATAATATGCAATCTAGAAATAAATAAATACTAGCTATATAAATATATAAGTACTAACTATATCAATAATTTACTTAGGAGCACACAGAATTTCATGATCATTTATGTGTGGTGGCATGGAAGGAGCTAGGGAAGGCTTAAAGACGAGCTGCTGTTTGGGTTGTACCTAGGGATAGGTTGGCTAGTAGCACGTAGCAAGAAGAGCAGAGTAACGGAACCATGAAACAACAAATGTTTTGAAGAATGATGTGGCTGGAGTATATATAGCTGAGAAAACAAGGTAGAAAGGTTGGTTGTGGCAAAGAATTCTGAATGCCAGCTAAAGGATTTGACCTTGTTACTGATGTAGTCTTTATCATGATGAAGGTTTCTATCAGGAGGGGTTAGGGATGTAACTCCTGACTTGAGTTCCTGAGTTCAATCCCTAGCACCACGGAGGGGGTTAAAAAGGTGTGTGTTTGTTTTAAATAGGAAACTCTCATTTCAATCTGTGTTACAGAAAAGCACCTGGTGTTTGGAGAATGACTGGAGAGGAATGAAGCTGAGACAAGGTATCTGTGATTCCAAAATGCTCTACAAGTAAGTTACCACAATTGTTACTGCTTTAAAAAAAAAAAAAGCTTATCAAAGTGTAATTACACGGTTACTTAGGTTTCAAAAAGTCAAAGTAACACACTTTATGACTGATATTTTGTTACTCATAAATTATATCCTGACCACTTTTCCTTCATTTTACCTTTCTCTTCTTCCATAGCAGCTGCAGATTTTTCAAATAAATTAAAGTTCAAAGCACTCTCCCCTTCTGTGGCTATAGAAGGCTTTTTCCTTTCATTTTGTTGATGTGAAACCTTTATGGCTGGGTTGAATACTGGATGGTCTTCTAAAGTTTCCATTTCTACCAAGAAAGATATTTAGTTTCATTTACTTTTTAAATTTTATATTGTTCTTAAAAAAACTTCATCAGAAATAAATACAAGGGGGTTAGGGTTGTGGCTTAGCGGTGGAGTACTTGCCTAGCACATGTAAGGCACTGGGTTTCATCCTCAGCACCACATAAAAATAAATAAAATAAAGCATTGCGTCCAACTACAACTAAAAAAATAAATATTAAAAAAAAAAAGAAATAAATACAAGGAATTGTGTTCATGTCTTTTTCTTGAATGGACATAGTATTTTAATGTATAAATCTGGGGTTGGTGAACTATGTATAACTTCTAGGACAAATCCAGCCTGCTGCCTGTTTATGTGTGGCTGGTGAGTTAGAATGGTTTTTATATATATTTTCAAATGGTTGAAAAAATAAAAATAAGACTACTGGGTGACATGTGGACGCTATATGAAATTTATAGTTCAGTATCTATATAAAGTTCTATTAGAACATAGCCATTCATTTCTATATTGTCTTATGGCTGCTTTTATGTTGTAATAACAGAGTTGAGAAGTCATGACAGAAGCTGTATGGTCCACAAAGTCTACAATATTTATAATTTGGCGTGTTATAGAAATAAAGTTTGCCAATCTCAAACATGAACTGTCAGGAAAGAGCAGACATATTTTTAAAAAGACAATACATTTCTACACCTAAGAATTTGAAAATGTTTACCTCTTTGAAATTTCCTTATTTTTTCTTGAGCCTCTCTTTGGCCTTGTTTGTTTTTTTCTAATTTAAAGGTAGCTGCTTGCTCCTTTGCATCCAGAAGTTTTGCTGCAAGAGTCAAGTATCGTTCATTCTGTTCCAAATAAAATAATCGAGAAGAAATAAAAAGAGCAAGATTATCTATGGCACTATATTATATTAAAACCTATGATCTTTTGGCTTGACCCTTTAACCCAACAGAGCTACTTTTAGGATGTTTTCACTAGAGAAATAAAACAAATGGAGCAGAGAGACATTTAAAAAACAAAAATGGAGTTCTGAGGAAAGCGGATGTGACAAAACAAGGACATGACTCTGCTAAGCAAAAACTACAAGAGTTGAAAGCCAGACTCAAGTTATAGTTTTTTTCCCCCTTAGGTTAATAAATGATGGCAGACTATAAACATAAAGGCATATGATAGAGAAAATAAAAGCATATGTGGTGCTGCTATGAAATAATTGTTAAGAGGAAGAGGAAAAAGACAATTAAGCAAGCAGAACAAGGTGAATTCTGGGACCATTTTGTGTAGAAGCAAACATCAAATGGTATTAAGAGGAGGCTTAGGCCCACCCAGGGACGCCAAAAAAAAAAAAAAAAAAAAAAAAAAAAACACTGCTAAAAACACAGTGTAAATATCTCTTCCAAGACTCTGCTTTCAATTCTTTTCAGTATGTACCCAGAAATGGAATTGCTGGATCATAAGGTAATTCTATTTTTAGAGGAACTGCCAAACTATTTTCCACAGAGGCTATACCACTTAATGTTCACACAAACAGCACACATTGGTTCCAATTTCCCCATCTTTATCAATACATTTTTTGTTTTTTGGTAGTCACCACCCTAAATGGTAAGAGGTATCTTGCAGTGGTTTTGATTTGCATTTCCCTAGTAGTTAATAATGTGGAACATCTTTTTTGTGTGTTTAGTGCCATTTATATATTTTTGGAGAAATATTCCTTAGCCTGTACATTCAGTAAAGCACCAGTTTTTGCTGATTTTTCCTTTGAAATGTCTGTCTTCCTTTCAAATTTCAGTCATTATATCACATCTGAGTAAGTGCAACAGCTACCAAAATGGGTAGGGTAGCTTTTCAAATTACTTTGAACTCCCTCAAACTACTCAATTTGAGCTAAAATGTCAAATTCTTCTTGTCAGTCAGCCAGTCCTATAGTGGCTTTTTACCATGTAGTTAACATTCATTTTCTGGGTATCAAAGTCTTCCAGTCTTAAGTGAATTCATTTATTTACTCCTAACATTTATCTTTGCACATCTATTTTTTAATACCTAAGGACCTGTGTATAATTCCACCTCTGCACCCCTTGCTTCACATTATTTTATTCATTTGGCCAACTTTCTATCATTCTTTGCCTGTTTGAACTCTATGCATCTTTCAAGTTTCATTTCTTTCAAGTCTTGACCTAATGGTCCCATCAGAAGACACCTCTTCTTTCTCTGAAACCTAAAGCAGACTTAAATTGCCCTAAAGAATTTTATTTTGGGGCTGGGGTAGTGGTCTAGCAGTAGAGCGCTTGCCTAGAATGTGCAAGGCACAGAGTTCAATCCTCAGCACGAACAAAGGTATTGTGTCCAACTACAACTAAAAAAAAAAAAAAATTAAAAAAAAATTTATTTTTGATTTTAATAAGGCACAAGGCTAAAAAACTCGTGTAGGAAAAAAAAAAAAAAAAGGTTTCTATCCTACCTTACTCTTCTAAACCTTATCACTAATAAGAGCTTTCTGTGTGTCTTCTAAACTTTAAGACTGTCAATATGTGTTTTTCTTTTACACAAATGGATTCATCATCATATTACACAGTATTCTATAACTTATACCACAATGTTTGTTTTTTCACCTATTGACAAACATGTGTGATCTGCAGTGTTTGGCTATTATGAGTATTTGCATACAATGTTTTCATTTTTAAGGAAATATCTGCACATGAAATTGTTGGGCCATTTGGAAAGTGTATGTTTAACTTTATGACAAAGGGCCAAAGTTTTCCAAAGTGGTTGTATCATTTCATACTCCCATTAGCAATGTATGAGTTTTCCAGTTGCTCCAAATCCTCTGTAACATTTGGTATTACAGATCTATTTTAAAATTCAGTCATTTTACAAGAAATATAGTGATATCTCACTGTAGTTTTAATTTCTCTGATGACTAGTGATATTGAACATATTTTATGTTCACTGGCTATCTAAATATCTACTTTTATGAGGTGTCTGGTTTTTACAAGTTCTTAGGTAGAAGTCCTTTGTCAAATATGTGTATTTTAATATTTTCTTACCACAACTTGCTTTATTCACTGTAATTATCTGGATCTTACATGTTCCCAAAGACCCTTAACATAAAGGCTTGGCCACTAGCTTCTGGTGGTAGAACCTATAAGAGGTAGGCCTAGTGGAAGGAAGTTAGGTCACTAGGTGAGAAACTTCAAAGAGAATACTGGGGATTTAACCCAGGGGTAATTTAACCAGAGAGCTACATCCCTATATCCCAGCCCTTTTAAAATTTTGAGATAGGGTCTCACCAAGTTGCTCGAGGGGCTTCACTAAATTTCTGAGGCTGGCCTTGATCTTAACATCCTCCTTTCTCAGCCTTCTGAGCCACTGAGATTTCAGGCATGTACCCATGCCCCGGGCAAACATTTCCTCTTTATAAGTGGATTCTCTATGGTATTTTGTCATAGTGACAGGAAGCTAACATATTCCTTTCTTAGCATATTCTGCCTTACATTATTATTTTATCACATGATATTTATTTTTTCTCCAAACTATAGGTTTACTCTGTAAGGGAATGTATTTTACATTTCTTTATTATTTAAAGCCCTACCTCTTACAGGTTCTTTATTATTTAGCACACTCCCTACATGTAACAATCATTCAAAATATTTGATGATTATCTCTTTAAATGTGGGGAAAATGTAACTAACATCTATTAAGAAATTACTCTGGGTCAATTTTTTACTTACTTGTTATTTTGTTCCATCTTTATATCAATCTGTAGAGGTATGTCTCCAATTTACAAATAAGGAAACTAAGGGTCAAAAAGTTAAAAATCTTATCTAGGAATATTCACCTAGAAGCCTACTTACAGGGTCAAATTTCTTTTCCTCTTCTAAACTTTTAGAATTCTCACTCTTATCTTCTTCATTTTGTTGTTCAGCATATCGCAAAATCCACTCTTTCATATTTACTTCCATAGGTTTTTCTTCTTTTTTTGTCTAGGAAGAAAAAGCAAATATCTGAAAGACTTAAAAGTTAGAAAAAGGTGTCAAAATCACCAACTGTCTGTTTTAATACTTCCTCATACGAAAAGTGGGCATATAAAAGTCTCAAAAATCATAATCTTTATTCAGTGAAGTAAAAATGAACGCAAGTCAATTTTACTTTGAGAAGTCTAAACTGGCAAAATCCAAAAAATATTTTTACATAAAGGGGTAAAAAAGAATGAAAAGAACACTGTTAAAAACTAGTATTGTTTCTTGAAAACAGGGGTTTTATGAGGATGATGCTTCCATAGGTGTTTGATAACATGAAAAATATTTAAGTATAATGTCCTAATAAACTACACTTCCTCCCACAATTGTCTTCTATAGATTTTTTAGGTTTGGCCATGTGACTTGCTTCAACCAATGGGAGATTAGCAAGACTGATTAAAGCACAGGCTTGATAAGAATTTGTATACTGGGGCTCATTGTCTAAAAATACAGTTGGGCTTCTATATCTGTTGGTTCTGCATCTATGGATGCAACCAACTTCAAATACAAAATATTCAGGAAAAATTGCATCTGCACATAAGAACTTTCTCTTGTCATTATTTCTCAAGCAATATAGTGTAACAACTATTTATATAGGATTAAAATATATGAGAGGATTTGTCTAAATGATATATCAAATACTACATTGTTTTCTTTAAGAGACCTGAACACCCACAGATTTTGGTATTCTCATAGGTCCTTACAGATAATCAAGAGACAAGTATATTTCTTCTTGGAAGCCAGATGCCCTGTAAGGAAATCCAACTCTTCAGAGACCACCACATGAGGAAACCCACACTTACTTATCATGTGAAGAGACTGCACGATGAATGGATGCCTGGATAGTCTCTAGCAGAGGCCATCAGTCACGTGAGAGAAGAAGCCATTTTATTTTATTTATCTTTTAAAATCTTATTAATTTTGTTTTTACTTTTTTGGTTCTTTTTAGTTATACATGACAGCAGAATATATTTTGACATATTATACATATATGGAGCCTAACTTCCACTCTTGTGGTTGTGCGTGATGTGGAGTTATACTGGTCATGTATTCATATATGAACATAGGGAAGTTATGTCCAATTCATTCTACTGTCTTCCCCATTCCCATCCCCTCAGTCCAATCTGGTGAACCTCTACTCCCCTCCACCCCCATTGTGAATCAGCATCCACATATTAGAAAGAACACACGGCCTTTGGTTTTTGGGGATTGTCATGATAGTCTCCAGTTCCATCCATTTACTGACAAATGCCATATTTTCATTCTTTTTTATGGCTAATATTCCATTTTGCATATGTACTATGTTTGAAGAAGCCATTTTAGATGTTCTAGCCCCAACAGATACCTCCTAGAACAGAACTGTACAGCTGACCCAGAATCATGAGAAATAATAAATAGCTGGTGTAAGCCACTATCTTTTCTGGCGGTCAGTTATTGCAATAATAGATAATTAAGACAGGCTGTGATAGAAAAGTCTGGCAAACCATTTATTATTTTTAAGAAGTAAAAATGTTATAGAAACCTAATATTTGTATTCTTAAAACTATATGTACTTCACTCTGATTTTATATAACTTTTAATGTTTAATTCTTAAATTACCTTAATCTTATGGTCTTCTTCCTGTTTTTTTGTTTTAATTTGCAATGGAGGTGTAATAGTGGCTTGTATTTGAGGAGACTGAAATTTTGCCCTACTTTTAGGTTGCGGCTCTTCAAATTCCTGACTGAATCCTTCAGGAAGCGCATCTTAAGATAAAAACAAACTGTGTTGAAAATAAACATGCATATGATACATAAAACACATTTGCTTTACAACAGATAACAAATATTTATTTGTTAAACATAAATCCTGAAAAACACTTAAGAGCATCTAATTTCCTTCTACCTCTTATCTTCTAAAAATAGAAATCTTAATAATGAGCCTGGTTTTACTTGTCAAACTAGATGTGGGTATACTTATCAGGCTCCCACATTTTTTTTTTTTGTTGTTAAATATTTTTTTAGTTGTTGATAGATCTTTATTTTATTTATTTACTTATATGTGGTGCTAAGAATCAAACCCAGTACCTCACACATGCTAGGGGCAAGCACTCTACCATTGAGCTACAACCCCAGCCCTTCTCCCCAATTTTTTTTTTTTTTGTACAAGGGATTGAACTCAGGGGCACTCAATCACTAAGCTACATCCCTACCCCTATTTCTGTATTTTATTTAGAGTCAAAGAGTCTCACTGAGTTGCTTAGTGCCTGGCTTTTTGCTGAGGCTGGTTTTGAACTGGCAATCCTGCTATCTCACTCCTGAGTCGCTGGGATTATAGGTGTGCACCACTGCGCCTGCTCCACCAAATTTTTAGAAAGAGATCATAACACTTTCTACTCTTGCTTTCTGTCATAGCATGTGGTAGTATCCTCAATCAATCACAAAAGCTGTTTTCACTTCAGATTCTTTCCAAAGATTACAACCATGATCCTCTATTTAATCAAATGTTATTAATCTAAAGACAGCCCTAATTTGTAAAACCAAAATCCAGGAGACCTAGCCTAATAAATTATAGACAGACAAAATTTAAATTTTCTTGCAACCATAACCTCCATGGAAAATACACTGACAACAGATGAAGGTAAGAACATTTAAAATAAAAGTAAACAGCTACAACTGTGAAACATTTTAAGGACCAGTCAAAAATTTGATATGAATACTGAAACTATTTAAAAACATTTTAGAAACTGAAGAAATTTAATGACAATACTATTTACCATCTGAAAGGTTTAAACAGAGCCAATCCAAGGCAGAATGAAGATCACCTCCATGTAAGAGTGTATTGGTCATGGCATCTTCTATGTCCTTGGTCTTAAATGAAAATGCTTGTAAAGCCATGTATAAATCCTATAAAAAGGAAATATAAAAAAGTCACATGTCAATTTTCTTTCAGTCCTAATTTTATTCTGTCATTCATTTTAAACTAGAAAGTCTGACACAAATTAGAATTTCAGAAATATCTTTTGTGAGGGAAGTGAGGTTATAGCTCATGGATAGACTACTTGCTTAGCATGCACAAGGCCTTGGATTCACTCCCAGCATTACCACCCCCCCCCAAAAAAAAAGAGAATAAAATAAAGAGAGGGAGAAAAATAGTTATTTCACTCCCTCTTATTTGAAAAGTTAAATGTGCTCACTGTAGTGAGAATTTGGGAACTATAGATATATTTTTAAATGATGGATTAGGAGAGATTGCCCATTTTCTCACTGTTCAAAGATAATATTTGTAGTACAGTATGTTTCCTTTCAGTCATTTTTCTAAAATTTGGAAAACAAATTTCAAATAACATTATAACATAAATCTCTTCCCCAAAATTACTAGAAACTGTTCAACAGCACTTATCACAACATGCCTATTGGTAGATATAATTACATACTTTCGTAAATCTGAACACTGAGAATTTTTTATTAGCAATGCTTCAACGGACATCTTTGTATATAAAGCAGCTTAACATTCTTTCTATAGCATGATCTTTAGATTGGGCAGAACTGGGTTTAAATATAGATTCTGCTTACATGTTACTTATTAATAATCTTGGGCTATAACCTGTCATTTTCTTAAGCCTCAATTCTTTCACTTGAAAAAATGGGATCAAAAACATTACTTTGTAAGATTATTCTATCAGAGAAATGTAAGCAAAGTACTAACAAATAAGGGCTTAACAGTCCCTTAATTTTGGGACTGTAACTTAGTTTTCATGTCACAATTTAAATGTATGCACTTCTATCAGGTATAATTTCTTCTCCATTCTTGCAGCCAGAAATCGTCTACATGAAATCTCAAAGGAAACTGAAAAGTCTTTTTTATCTCATATGTGGGCCTTTCTTAAAAATACCCTGGTAAAACTACTAAGGAACTTACAAAGGTCTGCAAAATACCTGTAACTTTTTAGCTGTAAGTCTTCCAGAAATCACTCCCTTGTCAATATTTTGCTTTTTATGTTCATTGATCACTCCAATAATTCTTTGCTCTAGTTTATTATTAATTACCACCTGTTGAGGTCAAAAAGGTCACATTAATTAGAAGCTAAATTATTAAAAGATTAGAAGCATATCAAACAGCTTTTTATCAGCTACAAGCAGATACAATAATAATAATTATTATTTTTTTTAAGACTACCATTCATCTGACCACAATCCTACGTCATACTTCAGGAAAAATGGGATATGAAAAAAGCAATAAAATAAAATTCCCTATCCCTCCCCCCAAAATTATCTTATAAAGCCTCTTGAGAAGACACTGTCCTTGGACCACCCTTGGGTTGCTATGATAAAGACAGATTACTAAATCCTACACAAAATACTGACTAAAGAAAACTTAGAAATGGAGCCCAGAAATCTGCCTTAATGTAAATCAGCCAAAGCACAAAGGCTGAAGGAATAAATGCTACCCTAAAAAAAGACATATCAAATAAAAGTAAAATCTTTTTCTATATAGTAATAATAGGCTATACAAATTCTTTTTCTTTTCTTTTTTTTTGTTACCCGGGATTGAACCCATGGTTGCATAAGCACTGAACCACATGCCAGCCCTTTTTAAATGTTTTTTTGAGACAGAGTTTTGCTAAGTCCTTAGGGCCTCACTAAGTTACTGAATTTTCGATTCTCCTGCCTTAGCCTCCAGAGTCTTTTGGGATTACAGGCCTGTGTCACCATACCCAGCAGGTTACACAGTTCTTTTGGCTCCTAGAGTTCAATTCCCGTTTTTTCCTACTAATAATTTATCTTTTGTTCTTTCCCTATTTTTAACCTAAGAAACACACAAGCATCTACTACAAAAAATACCTTTACTGTTTCTTAACTGAATGTGTACTAACAGCTAAGCTAAAAAATATACTTCGGGCATTCAGCCTAGCCAGGAAACAGACAAATAACCCAACATGGCAATGCTTTGCAAAGATATTTTCAGTGTTGTGAAGGGACTTCATGGGGGCCACACAGGTAACAAATGAAAAGGGGAAAGTGATGATATTCCAGGCAGAAAGCAAAGGCTTAAAGGCATAAAAATCATGTGGGATCTGGGGAAACAATGAATGTGCTACAAACTAAAGTTTTAAAGTGGAGAAGAGGCAGGAAAGGTATACTAAGTCAGATCTGAAAGGATTTTATGTATGCCATGCTTAGAAACTTGATACTTTTCCAGACACTCTCAACATATGTGTATAATTTATTTCTAATTAGTAGAAATTAGTTCTTAGATTACTATGCATAAAAATTTTAAATAACCCATCATTTTCTTATACTTAAGGATACTTTTTTTTTTTTTTTTAAGGGAACATTTCTTGAAATGACTTAAAAACTTACTCACTTTCAAAATAGATTTATCCAGATTTGCAGGACCACCAGAATCATTTGCAGAATTAAAACTATAAATTTTCGGACCTGCATGAAACAGACAACAAATAGTTAAGGCAATTTAATGATTAATATCCATTATATTATTTTCCTGTAAATATTATATGCTGAATTTCAGCTATCCCCTACTTTACCAAACTCAGCAATCTAGTAGTTAGTAATACCCCTCTAAATTTTCTAAACCATTTTATCAATTAACATTCTTCTTGGTTAACCAGTTTCTCTTGAACTACAAATGCCTATATATCTTTTAGGTTAAATCCATCATTAACTTTGTATTTTTTAATCAGATGTTTTTCTTCCTGGCACGTAGCTAAGGCAACTTCTTGGAGAATATGAGATTGTTGGGAGAGAAGATGGTAATTCTGAAGACAAAACACTCTTCCTTGAAAGTGGGAGTGAAATGGAAGTAGGTGTTTCCATCATCTTTTCTCCTTGAACTCAAGCCCAAAGTTGCTGAATTAATTCCCTATGGCTGCCATAACAAATCATAACAAACATGATGGCTGAATACAACAAAAATTCGTAGGGCAGAAGCAAAAAATCAAGGTATGAGCAAGACCATGCTCTTTCTTGCTTTATGCAAGACTCCTTCTTCTCCTCTTCCAAGTTCTGGTAGCCACAGGTGTTGCTTGGCTTGTGATAGTTTAATTCATCTCTGCCTAATTCTTTATATGGCCTTCCTATGTCTTTCCATGTCCTAATATTCCTCTTTTTTCTTGATATTAGTCATTGGATTTAGGGCCCACTCTAAATGTAGGATGATTTCATACTGAGATCCTTAACTAATTACATCTGAAAAGACTTTCCCAATAAGGTCACATTCTGAGATTCCAGGTGGATATTACTTAACTCAACCCAACAGTTGCCAAGCCTGTTCCAGTCAAGAAAAACACTGTATATTCTCAGTCCTCTAACAATGAATAACCCGGAAGGAATAAATACTATTTGCAAATTTTTGGTCACATGATCTCTTTATCCTCTTAAAAATTGAGATTCCAGATAGTTTTTATATGGGTTATATCTGTTGATTTAATTTACTACATTATAAATTAACAGGGAAAACTCAAGTATTTATTAATTAAAAATAATAAACCCATTGTTAATATACATAATATATTTACTAATATATATCTATATTTAAAAAAAATAGTTTCCATTTTTTGCAACCCCCCCCCCCCTTATATTTGGTGCTAGGAATTGAACTTAGGGACTCATGCAACAAATCTAATTAATAGCTAGTATCTTTGTCAGCTTAGGCTGCCTAACAAAATACTACAGACTTCTGGGTGACTTATCTAACAGAAATTTATTTCTCACAGTTCTGGAGTCTAGGAAGACTAAGATTAAATTGCCAGGTAGGTAGACTTCTTTTCTTGGTATGTAAGTGGCCACTATTTTGCTATACATTGTGACTTTTCCTCTGTGCTTCCTTGGAGAGAGATTGAGCTCTGAGAAATCTCTTCTTATGAGGATACTA
Organism: Marmota marmota marmota; assembly: GCF_001458135.2. Taxonomy (NCBI): domain Eukaryota; kingdom Metazoa; phylum Chordata; class Mammalia; order Rodentia; family Sciuridae; genus Marmota; species Marmota marmota. The sequence continues at coordinate 7,329,369 of NW_025999924.1, read as the reverse complement.
ATTCTATTGAATCAAGACCCCATCCTTATGACTTCTTTTAACCCTAATCACCTCCTTAGCGATCTCCTCTCCAAATACAGACACATTAGGGGTTAGGGTTTCAATATATGAATTTTGGCAACAGTCAATAATATCGGTTTCTGCATTCAGTCCACCATAATAACACACTTCACGTATCCTCTGGAAAACTCCACTTTACACTCAGGAGAAAATGAGCAAAAGAAAAGACAAGTAACAATTTAAGAATAATACCAGAGGGGCTGGGGTTGTGGCTCAGTGGTAGAGTGCTTGTCTAGCATTCGTGAGCCACTGGGTTCAATGCCCCGCACCACATAAAAATAAAAAAATAAAATAAAGGTATTGTGTCCATCTACAACTAAAAAATTAAAAAAAAATAATACCAGAATCTTATAAAACTTAGCTACTTTTTTGGGGGTAGGGGGTACTGGGGATTGAACTCTGGGGCACTGAACCACATCCTCAGCCCTATTTTGTATTTTATTTAGAGACACGGTCTCCCTGAGTTGCTTAACACCTTGGTAAATTGCTGAGGCTGGCGTTGAATTTGCGATCCTCTTGCTTCAGCCTCCAAAGTCACTGGGATTATAGGCCTGTGAAACTGTGCCCGGCTACCTGCTTACTTTTATAAACCCTAAAATAAGGAAATTTTTTTTTTTCTCACTTTGAGACACTTAAACATCAAATTTAAGTGTTGCTTATTATGGTTTCAAAAATCGAAGTCTTTGGCTTACATTAAATTCTGTAAGATTTAATATAATTAGACATTTTAAAAGAAAAAAACTTTTTGAAGGTAACTATTGGAAAGTAACTACTGTTCTTTTACTTTTGGGCAGTTTGAACAAGGGATATTTGTGGTTTCCTGAATTTCTGCTGTGCTGAGGTACTGAAGGCTACCTGGAATATTTTAAAAGATAATAAAAATTCTATAATAGTGTTAGTTTTCTTCTAGTCTTAGACTTTACCTTACTTCTAGTAGTTTCTCTTATAAATTCATGTCAATAGTCATAGAGTGCATTTCTGGAGAGTCTTAACTGTTATTGTAAGCTCAAGCACACAATTAGCATCCACAGTTATAACACTTCTTTGTGTGTATGTGTATGGTACTGGGGATTCAACTCAGGGATCTCTACCACTGAGCTATAATCCCAGCTCTTAGACAGGGTCTTGCTACAGAAGCTTGCCTTAAACTTGTGATCAAATTCTCCTGCCTATATACCATTTTTGGGGGAGGTACTGGGGATTGAACTTAGGGGCACTCAAACAATAAGCCATATCCCCAGCCCTATCTTGTATTTTATTTTAGAGACAGGGTCTCATTGAGTTGCTTAGCACCTCGCCATTGCTGAGGCTGGTTTTGAACTCATTATCCTCCTGTCTCAGCCTCCCAAGCCACTGGGCTTCTTTAACCAGCATGAATAGATTCCAAGATTTGGAATGCACAACTTTTGATGAAAATCCTCCATTTAAAATGTATCTATATTTCCTGACATAGTACAAAGTACAATAAGCAAAATCCAGAGTTTTATGATGCATTACTACAAATATAATACTTATGTAATGAATCTTAGAGAAACTATTGAAAATGCTTAGCTTATGTTTTATTGATTTCCGAGACTGCTTTTATTTTCTCTTTTGTGATTCTTTCTTCTTCTCTCCTGTCAGCTGCCAATTTTCAGAATGTCAACCTAACAAACACTTCCCACCCTCAGCTTTTCTCTGTTACACAGCAAAAAGTGAAGGTGCCAGAATAAATGAGATATTCAACCTTATTAAGTTAGTAACTCTAAGTTTAAATACAATTCTAAGTCAGTAGGCCATGGAATGAAGTTGGTTCTTACTCTTTTGCCAAGAAAAGTGCTTGACAGCTACTTTCCTTACTGCATATAGACATTTTCCAGTAAAATTTGGTTCTGTGTTGCAAGTAGTAGATGTTACAGGAAATCTAACTAGAAGGATGGTGGTATGTAGCATCTCCAAAAGTATTATGAGTTCCAAGTTTATAAATATGAAAGGTCATGGAATAATGCAACATTTATAACTGTCTTTTAAAATTTTATTATATTGAAGTTGAGGCAAAGAAACTGATTTTCTCAAAATGATTTGGCTGATGAAAAGAAAATTAGCCAGAATCAGTTTCATATTGCCAAGTACTCTTTCTTTTGAAACATATACATTTTTTACTGTTTTGTATTTTAGATCCAACAATGATGCTACTGTCCTCAAAAGACAATTGCTTTTGAGTTGTTAGACTGTCTTCTAATCAAGGTTATACATTGCTCTGGTCAAAATAAGATCTTGTCTCTATCCTCATGGCGATAATATTCTGAAGTAATATAATTACCAAGCAACTTATTACCCAAATAAGCTATGAAGAGGAAGTACAGAGTGCCAAGAGAATAAATGAGTGAATTGATGTAATCCAAGCAATTATGGCCTGTGGAAAGTATACACTACCAGAGCCACCTGACTGATCATTTTAAATTGCAAACTGGTTAATGTATGTTCCCTATTTAATATCAACACAAACCCCTTTGCACAAATCCCAAACTGGTTAATGTATGTTCCCTATTTAATATCAACACAAATCCCATTGCACTTGGTCTGGACCCTTCCTAGACCTCAGATGTCATTTAACACACTCCTTCTCATCTCATTTAAACTTTACTATTTTCTGTCCTTCACATAATGTTTTATTTTGGTGATCTCACCCCCAAATATTTAAAATGACATATTTTATGAGTTTATTCATGACATCAGTCTCCCAGTATTACTTCCCTCTTAAGATTTTAATTCTTAAATAAATTCAGATTTTCAGAAACGCTTTCTGTTGGAAGAAAAAAATTATTGAGCCTCTTATTTTAGTCTCATTCATACCATGACAAAGCTGCTGAACTAATTATAAGTAGACTAAAGGCAGTGATGCTTCTAAGGCAAAAACACAGAAACATAAAGGACAAAGAGGACTCAGAAAGGGCAAAGTAGGGAAAGGTCTTACATCTCAAGGCTTTTTTAACTGTTCCCTCTGCCTAGAATGCTCTCCACCCATTTATTTGGGTAATTAAACTTAATACGCCTCCTTTGCTTAAATATCACCTTCTGTGTGATGCTTTCCCTGACCACCCTCTTTAAAATTCAATCTCTCCACACCTTCCTCTCTATTCCACCTAACCAGTTTTATGAAAACTTCACAACACTTACTGCATCCAATGTAGAAGAGAATCTTCTGCCCCCAAATGTCCCCACCATTTTTCCTCCTTGCCTTGCTATAATGTAAGTTCCTCAAGAACAGTGATGTTTTATTCTTATGGTACCCCAGTGCGTAAAATTTTGCCTGGCATATAGTAGCTCTTCAAAAACTTTTTTGATGAAATGAGAAAACAAAAGGGTAAGAATACCCAAAATTGTGCCAAAAGCCCATTTGATGGCACTAATGGTTTTATACCTTTAGAGTACAGCACAATTTTGATATACTCTGCTATGTACAATCCTTCAAAGTATTTAGAAAGATACAAAGAAATGGAACAACTCTCTATGTGAGGAAATAAAAAGAATTGAGTGCCTTACCACTTTTCCCCCTCCAAAGTAGGCCTATTATCTGAAAAGATTCAAAAAGAAAAACAAACAAAAAATTCTGTACAAATTTAGTAGATAACCTCTTGTCTTTATTTCCTTTCTTGATTTCTTGGCTTTGATAATTTCTTTGAATTTTTCTTTATCACCTATCCATGGATTCTTTTGAGTGACAATTTGCATAACATTAGGGATGAAGATATTAATACATATCAAATATATTCCATAATTTTGTAGGATATATAAAATATGTAATCCCTCATATACCATAAGGCAAGACCTAACTGTCAAAAAGAATGATATAAACAACCATAACACAATAGTTAAGGATATCAGGATGAATTCAAAAAGGAGTTGATACCTAATATGGTATTATAGAGTTTTGATAGATGTTCTACAGACAGATGGCATTCCACAAAGAGAAAATGGCAGAAAACCAATAGTTTCATTTAGAGCAATAAAAATGCACCAGATGTCAACATACTTTATATACAACCAGAGACATGAAAAATTGTGCTGTACACATGTAGTAAGAATTGTAATGCATTCCACTGTCATTTATTTATTTATTTAAAAAAATCAATTAAAAAAAAAAAAAGAACACAACAATAAGTATTAGAGAGAATGTGGGGGAAAAGGCTCACTCATATATTGCTGATGGGACTGCAAATTGGTGCGCCCAATATGGAAAGCAGTATGGAGATTCCTTGGAAAGCTGGGAATGGAACCACCATTTGACCCAGTTATCCCACTCCTCCGTCTATATCCAAAGGACTTAAAAACAGCATACTACAGGGACACAGCCACATTATGTTTATAGCAGTAAAATTCACAAGAGCTAAACTGTGGAACCAATCTAGATGCCCTTCAGTCAATGAATGGATAAAGAAAATGTAGTATATATACACAGTGGAATATTACTCAGCAATAAAAGAGAATAAAATCATGGCATTTGCAAGTAAATGGATGGAGTTGGAGAATGTAATGCTAAGTGAAGTTAGCCAACTCCAAAAAACCATATACCAAATGTTTTCTCTGATATAAAGAAGCTGATTCATAGCGGGGTTGGGAGGGGGAGCATGGAAGGATTAGAAACTCTAGATAGGGCAAAGAGGTGGGAGGGTAAAGGAGGGGCATGGAGGTAAAAAAGATAGTGGAATGAGATGGATATAATTACCCTAAGTTCATGTATGAAGACACAAATGGTGTGAATATACTTTGTATACAACCAGAGATATGAAAAACTATGCTCTATATGTGTAATATGAATTGTAATATATTCTGCTGTCAAATATAATTAAAATAAAAAATAAATTAAAAAAACAAAACAAAACAGAATGTGCCAGATTTACTACAGCTAAAAATACAAAGGCTGGAAAGAGGATCATCAATTGTGGGAGACCAACCTTACACGTGACTGAGTCACACCCCCCGGCTGGGTGCTGAGGCACTCTGTCACAGAAATGTGGCAAAGCTTTCCCCACCCTTCTTGGGTCCAAGGGTGGGTGTCTGGTCCATGGGTGTGTCTTGAGACAGCCCCATGGGTGAAGCTATGCTCACCTGTTCCTTTGTAATATAACCCCTTGCCCTGTTTAGGATAGAATCTTCCATGGAAGCGCCTTGTGTGTATCCCCTTCTCTTACTGTGCCCTTGGGTGTGGCCTACCCAGGTGTCAGTCAACCTGCTGACTGGGGACATCATGAAGATAGACTCAGCCCCCTGAAACCTGACCCCTTGCCTCATTTGAATAGCTTCTCCTCAATAAAGGGGATCAGCCTGAGCTCTCGCTGTCTCTTTCTGCAGATCCTTAAGATCAGAGGAGCTGTCACAGCGACCCTAAAGGTATTTGTGTCTCTTGTGTGGTTATTTCGTGCAGCCCAGTTAGCCCAGTTTATCTGGAGTGACCCCTGGGCCTTTTAGTTGAGAGAACAGAAACCGGGCAATCAATATTAGATGAACAATTTGGATTTTCCTGCAAAGTCAGTGAGGAAGCCATGGAAGAGAATGGTAACTATAAAGATCAAAGCAACATTTTTGGAAGATCAATCTGATGCTGATATATTGGAGACTGGAGGAGAAAAACAGAACAAAGTTGGGTAGACCCATTAAGTGACTCTGTTGGTACTCTAGGAATTTGTGATTATTTAGACTAGAGTGTAATAGCACATGAAAAATGAGAGAGTATACAGGAACAGATATGCAAGTGAAGACTTCACAGAGCCTGGCCATAGACTGAATGCAAAGAATAACAGAGAGCATCAAAAGTAACTTTTGGGGTTGGGGTTGTGGCTCAGTGGTAGAGTGCTTGTGTAGCACGCATGAGGCACTGGGTTCGATCCCCAGCACCACATAAAAAAACTAACAGAAATAAACAAAATTAAAATATTGTGTCCATCTACAAATAAAAATAGATTTTTTTAAAAAGTTACTTTTGATCTTGGATAAAAACTTATGTGGAAAGAGAAATAAGGAAGTAGAAAAAAAGTTAATTTGTGGAGAAAAGAGCAGTTTAGTATTAGCCATGTTAAATTTGAGATGCTTGCAAAAAATAGGTCCAGGTTAATGGTGAAATGGCTGATTTGTGCTTGAAAGCAAGGCTGGTGTATGTTGGAAAATTACCTATAAAGAAAAGACAGAAGTAATGGAAACAGGTGAACTCTCCTAAGAGAGCTGGAGGAGGGATCTATATTGTAAAGGATAGACACCTTGGGAAAGGTTCACATTTTGAAGGAGGGTGGAGGAAATAGGAGTCAAAGAATACAACAAATGACTATCAGAAAGTTAAAAGAATTCAAAGAAACTTCAGTAAAAGACAAAGGGAAACCAAGATGTGGATCCAGAGAGTAAAATTACCACAAATTAAGGAGAAATTCTACATATTGGTAATGACAAACATAACAACTCTATAGTTAAAAGATAACAAACTGCAGGGTAAAGAAATCTTACCCACCTTTTAGCTGAAGGTTTGGTATCTGCCCGTTTCTCTAGTCTCATCTCCTTTCCTCTTCAGCAATGCTCATATTCTATGAATTCCTCAAGAGCTCGTTCTTGACTCCAAATCTTTGCATGTTGTTCATTACTATTTGTTTGGAATACTATTTCTGCCATGCCTTATCAAGTTAACTTCTCATCTTTTTGATCTTTCAGCTTGTCACCTTTTCTGAGATCATTCACAATTCCTGCTCCTCACCATAAGAATTAGATTCTTATTAAACTTTCCCCACACTTTGCAGCACTTACCAATTATAAAGCAATTATGCCTATCTGTGTGATTAGTTAATGCCTATCTCTGACATTAGACTGACTGGCAAGCTGCAGGAGAGGCAATGTTTCCATTTAGCTCATTTCATCCCCCCCCACCCCCATTCCAGATGCCTAAGTATTTGTGTGTATGCACGTATACACACATGCTTAGCTAACAGAAGGAAACAGTGTATTAATTTCATCTTTTGAAATCGCCTTAATAGTGGCCTGCAGATATGCAGCAGGAGTTGGACATCTCCAAGGTGAGTTTTCAAACCAATGTACAGAGTAAGCAAAAAATGCAAGGATGCGGAATAAGAGTGAAGATAATTTTGCAATAGGTTACATCAATGTTCAGTGTGTAAGTACTGTAATTCCTATTAAGTACTGATTTTTCCAGAGCATAGAGGGTACTACATCATTACTAAACATGATAAAAATTAGGCAAGAAAATGGGGCAGGCACGAGGAGGTAGAACTCCACTACTACCCGTCTCTGCCTTAGCCTAGCCAGCTGGGTTGATGGTTCAGAATGGATCCCTATTGAAACAGCAAGAAATGTAATTACTTTGTTCTTGGAAGAAAAGGTGCGTTAGAAGGGAAAGGTCAGGCTGCAACAGTGCTACTGCAGGAATTCTGGAGGCTCAGAGAGCTTAGATTTATCTGAAAGGCGGCTAGGAGCTAACAGCTCCGGGTGTGGGAGATACAAATTTTTAGCATGATGGTCCGCCCGGGTTCGAAGGTTCTTTCCTGGGGACAAGGAGTAGAAAGTTCAGGGTGGAGAGTTCCTCGTACCTTGCTTGACTCGGGGCTCCCGGGTGATGGCAGCGGCGGCAGGAGGCGGCCTGGCCCCCGGCTTCTTGCTTTGGGTTTCCGCGTCAGCTCCAGCCTCTGCAGATTTGGCTCTGGAAGCAGACACAGCGGCTCGGACCGCCGCAGCTCCCGGCGCCTTGTGTTTCTTGTTCTTACCGCCCATGCTGTTACAATTGCAGCAGAAGATTCTTCCAGGTCTCAGTCTGGCCTCTACCACAGCAGAACCCACGAGAGTTCTTCACATTACCCGGCTCCCGCGCCGCCATCCAGCGTCCTCCATCCGGGCTTCTCAGACCTGGGCGACTGCTTCACTCAGTTGGTCAGATTCACCAGGCTCCGCCTCTTTGCCCCCGCCACCCCGCTTCGGGAACCTGCCGCATGCCGGCTACCGAGTGCTGCGGTACGCGATCTCTTTAAAACCTCTGAACTGTCTATCCGCTAGTAATCCAAAAGGAAAGGAAAGATCAAAACAAAGAAACAAAAACAGAGAAATTCCTTCGGTCGTGCGACTCTGTTACTTTTGTCTCCTACGGGCCACGGTTGAGCCTCCGCCTGGCGTCACTGTCGGGGCGGTCGCGGAGCCTCGTGGGTAAAAGGAAGATTCGGTCTGAGCTCGGAAAGATGGCGGAAGCGTTTGGGGATGATCTGTTCAGCGTGTTCGAAGATGACTCCACCACTGCGGCCGCAACCAAAAAAGACAAAGAAAAGGAGAAGGGAAAATGGAAGGGCTTGCCAGGGTCTGCAGAAAAGGCCGGGTAAGAAAGACGTCCAAGATTTTTTTTTTTTTCCTCTTGGTGCCGAGGGCAGAAAACACGATTCTTAGGAAAAGCACAAAATGTGTGTACTGTGAGTGAAGTCGGAAAGTGAAGGGGTTCTGGAAGAAGAGAGGTAGGATAATACTGATTGGGGGAAACCCGATCTTGGCTTTCCCCCATACCGCCAAGCAGCCTGAGCCTCTGCCACAGCTCTTCCCTTTGGCCCACGGTACTGACTCCCATCTGCGCCGCGGGGCCGTGAGGTTTCCCTTAGGTTCTGGGCAAATGCCCAGTTCCTAGCACGTAATCTTTTATAAACGAAATTGATGACTAGGTGAGGGGCAAAGAAGCTTAGAAGAAACGACGTGGGGGTTAAAGAACAAATAGAAACAAGGGAGAGATTCTAATCTCCACGCTATAGATTTCTCGCCCGTAAAATGGAAATTTGATAGTGTCTACCACTTAGGCTGTCATGAAGATTAAATGAGACAATATGTGTTAATCTCCTAACAAGAGTTTAGTACATAATAAAACCAAATAAATGCAAGCTATGAGGAGTTTATTTAGAAAATATTTAAAATTACTAGACCCTAAACGTGTAGAGTAATGCATATAACCACCATAAAGTGTTTATAGCAGAACAACGGAATTCTATTATTTGAATTATGGAAAATAAGGTGGTTCATTATTAATTAACAATATTTATTCTTGTTGTTGCCTGGAAAATACCAAAGAGGTGAATGAATTAGGCATGATTTCATTCTTGAGGGGACAGAACACATTTTAAAGAGTTATAACTTTGCATTAGTCAGCAATGGACATAAAATGAACGGTATGTACAGTTAAGTGCTATATAAGTTTGAGATATCTGGGATGTTTAGGGGAGCTTAGATAACAGGATATTCTGGATTGAGGAAATAGTAAATTAAATTAGTGTTTCCTAACTTGAGGATGGGATAAGTAAAAGTATAGTTCAGGAAAATTACTTGATTAGTGATTGGCAAAGTATATTTTAAGAGTATAGACACTGAAAGCATGAAAGTAGGTTGGAAAGTATTTTCATTTGTCTAGTTTTGAGATGAAAAGAACCTCAGGAAGTAGGAGAAGGAAGGAAAAGATATGAACATTTTGTCAAGGACAAAATTAAGGAGAACAACAGAAGGGGGGTCAGAAGAGACAGGTTTTTAAAATGTGTATGTCAGGGAGAGAAAAATAGGTAAATTCAGAAGTTTTGAGACAAAGTGAAGCAATGGTAATACATCCTTATGGAAATGTACATTGGGTAATTTTAATGAGGGTTGTAAGAGAGACAGACCTGTAGTACTGGCAGTCTCTTATCTCAATAATGTTATTTGAATTGGTGCTGGTTGAGGTGGAGATCCCTATGGGAAAGTATAATGACACAGCAGAGAACTTCAAGAGAAATACTTAAGACCAAAGAGAGATTAGAGGGATGGCAGAAAAACCTGGAGTGTGAAAAATAGTTTTCACCTCTCATTGAGTTGAAGGAAGTGGAAAAGTTTGGGGGAGCTTAAGTATTTTTCAATAGTTACTTTTTAAGTGAGCAACTACAGTATTACAAAAATAATATATGTATGATTTCCAAGTTTATACTTTACTTCACAGATACTAATTATTCTACTTTCCAGTGCAGTAGGGTTAAGTTTAGTAGTCTGAAATATAGAAGAAAGTTAATTTATATTTTAATTTTATTAGGAAATATGTGAACATTAGAGAAGGGAAATATATAAGAAAATACAGAGCATTAGTAACTTCAGGTACTTTTTTTCTTTTTTTTACTACCAGGACTTTAAGTTAGGCTTTCTCATCTAGGCATTTTAGGAAAGAATCCAGTTTGCCTGGGATCATAATCATTGTGTATAATGTGAAATTCTATCTGGTCTCTAAAGCAGTAGGGCATATTCTGAAACTGTAGTGAAAATTTGAAGATCCCAGGTTCAAAGACAGCCTCAGCAAAAGTGAGATGCTAAGCAGCTTAGTGAGACCCTATCTCTAAATAAAATACAAAATGGGGCTGGGAATGTGGCTCAGTGGTTGAGTGCCCCTGAGTTTAATCCCCAGTATTCCCTCCCAAAATAATAACTGTCCTTATGTATTTAATACTTGAGGCCAAATGCTTTTCAAACTAGGAGATTCTCAAACCATATATATATATATATCTACATATGTAAAAGGAATGTCATGTACCTACAGTTTTGTTTCAGCAATATCAAGTAATGGTAAATCTATTTCCACCCATACTAGGAGATTGTCAAACTATATACATATACTTATGTTACATAAAAGGAACGTCATGTACCTATACCTTTGTTTCAGCAATATCAAGTAATGGTAAATCTATTTCCACGCATACCCTCTTTTAAATCAAATACTACCTATCATGTTATTTCTCTCTCTTTCAGTATTCATTTCATCCCACCCCCTCTAAACAAAAACAAAACTAATAGTAATTCTTTGATAGTGTCTACTCAGTTCATAGTGAGATTTCTTTTATTGTCTTTAAGGGGTTTTTTTGGTAGGCGGTTTGTTTGAATCAGGAACCAGACAAAGCCGGTACACTGTTTTAGTTGTTACTCCTTAAGTCTTTTCTCCATCAATCTCCCTCTTGTTTCTTTATGTCATACATTTCTTTTTTCTTTAAGAAAGAGACAGACTGAGAGGGAGAGAGAGAGGTTTTTTTAAATTTTTTTTTTAGTTTTCGGCAGACACAACATCTTTATTTGTATGTGGTGCTGAGGATGGAACCCAGTGACACATGCATGCCAGGCGAGCGCGCTACTGCTTGAGCCACATCCCCAGCCCCTATCATACATTTCTTTTTGGAAGGACGAGTAAGAGAAGAAACCAGGCCACTTGTTCTGGAGAGTTTCCCACATTCTAGATTGCTTTATTAGACAGTCATTTAACTTGTTTCTCCTTCCTAAGTATTTACTTTAGTTTTAACTTATGTCTAGTTCCACCATTGTCCAATAGTCACTATTCACATGAAGCATTTAAAATATGGCTTGTCAGAACTGAGATGTACAAAAAGTATAACATTAGATTTTGAAGACTTAATATGAAAATAGAAGGTAAAATACCCCATTAATTTTTTAAACATTTTATTAGTTATTGATGGACCTTTATTTATTTGTTTTTTTATATGTAGTGCTGAGAATCGAACCCAGTGCCTCACATGCCAGGCAAGCACTCTACCACTGAGCTACAATCCCAGTCCCCATTAATTTTTATCTTGGTTATAATTAACATATTTTGCATAAAGTGGGTTAAGTAAAACAAATTAAAATTTATATTACCTGTTGTTTTAAATCTGTTAAAGTGATTACAAAATTTTGAATTTATGCGTAGCTTACATTATATATATGCAAATTCATTTGGCAGTGGTAATCTGGAGACTTGATTAGATTCAGGTTCTTTTGTTTTAGATAAGAATAATTTATAGTGGCATGATGTATTTCTGTTGCCCTACATCATAAGATGCAGATTATCTGTTCCATTCCAAGATTAATCAGTAGGTTATAATGTTAACCAAGATCCCTCATCAGCCTTTCACATAATTGCTTTAGCATCTGCTAATGGTTGCCTAAACCCATTCTTTCATTAGTAGTTGCAAAGTAGAGATTTTTCTATTTTTATCATTTCTTTTTGCTTGAGTTACCTGTAATGTCTCTTAAAAAAATTCCCATATTAGCTCTTTATCTTGAATCATAGTTTGTAAAGAAAAGGCAGAATTAATGCTTGATTCTTTTCAGTTTTTAGAGAAATGAATTCCTTGAGAACATCCTTTCTTTTGTGTGGTTGCCCACCTGCCTGCCTTTCTTCCTTCTACCTGCCTTCCTCCCTTCCTTATATACTTGAAGTACACTAAACCATTACCACAATCAAGATTGAAATATTTCCATTACCTCCTGAAGTTTCTTGATTTTCCATTGAAATGCATACCCTTTCCTGCAGGCAACCACACAGATCTGTTCCTATAGAACAGCTTGCATTTTCTAGAATTTTACTTGAATTGAATATTATTTAATCTGTTCTGTGGACATATCGTTTATCTATTATGGACATTCATTCAAGTTGTTTTTATTATTATTTCTGATACATAGATGTCCAATCACAGATCAGTGAGAACCCTGCATGTTGGTTCTTACATCAAAAACTCCATCAGTTTTAATTACTTGTGCTTTTTCTTTTTCTTTTTTTTTTTGAGGGGGGGATACCAAGGGCACTTAACCACTGAGCCACATTATATTCTTAGATAACCCTTTTTATTTTTATACAGGGTTTTGCTTAGTTGCTTAGGCCTTCACTAAGTTGCTGAGGCTGGCTTTGAACTTGTGAACCTCCTGCCTCAGCTTCCCAAATTGCTGGGATTAAAGGGTGCTTTCTGCAAAAGATTGTCTGAATTGCCTAAACATTTTCTGCCCCAGACTGGGATTGAGATAGGGATTTAGGATAGAGGGAGAGAAATACTGAATCTTAAAGGAAACACCCACAGGCCATTGAGATGTAGAAAGCATAGGTATAAATTTCTAGCAACAAGCTGCTGACCCCTGCCCTTGTAAAATGAGGGAAGTAGACAAGTGCAGGGGACATTGGTACAAAATTGTTCAGCTCCACCCTGGATCCACCTCCGAGTCAGGCCCCTGATACAACTCTTCTATAAATATTGTACATCCAGCCCAAGTCAAAGCTGCGTCTCACTCTGGAGATGACCTTCATTTTCCCTTGAATGTGTATCAGCCTTCCTAAATAGAGTATGTTGAACTTGGATTTTTGTTTATCCAATATATGAGAAATTATATTTCAATTACTGTTAATTTATAATTTTCTTAATATGAATAAAGCAAAGCATCACTTCTTATGTTCAGAAGCTACTTGATTTTCTTTTTTGTGAGTTGGTCATTTTTTTTTCGTATTTTAGAAAATGGATAGTTAGTCTTTTTCTTCTTAATTGTAGAAGCCCTTTTATATTATGGATATTGTTTCTCTAATCTAAATTACATGTATTTTTCCCCTTTTTTGACATTTAAAAATATTTTAATGAGCTACATGCCCAGCCCTGGTTTTACATTTTGCATGTGTATCTCACCATTTTAGTCCAGTGCCTTTTATGGTGTTGAACAGGTTGTCCAGGTATTCTAAAACAATTCCTTTACAAGTATTGTAGGTATTTACAAATGAACAAAAATAATACATGCATTCTATTATGACATATAGCCAAACTTAACACATTAGGAATTAATTTTAACTTGCTTTTGTATAGTTCTCCAAATAAAACTTTCTTGAGTGCTGGAATTATAAGCATGTACTGCCGTGACTGGCCACCATTCTGTTTTAAGCCTAGTCAAAAAGTAGGTGTTTCTCTTTGGCATGTGTTATTCTCCAGGCATGATAACAACAATTGGTTGTACTAAACAATCAGTGCTCAATTTTTATTACAGATATATCTAAATGTCATTCAGATAGTGTAAGTACTTTTAAAAACGTCTTTTGTTTGTTTTTGGTACCAGGGATTGAACTTGGGGAGCTTAGCCACTGAGCCACATCCTCAGCCCTTCTTTTTATATTTTATTTAGAGACAGGATCTCTCTGAGTTGCTTAGGGCCTCACTAAGTTTTTGAGGCTGGCAGAATGTCTTATTTTTTTATATAATTCTAGACTTTACAGAAAAGCTGTAAGAATGGTATTAAAATCGTTATACATTTCACCTAAATATCCCAAATATTAATATTTTTACCACATTTTCTTTCTTCCCACACATATATGTAAATATGTATATATGTGTGTGTGTGTGTGTGTGTATATGTATGTATATATATATATATATGTTTGTATGTTTATACTTTTCTTTGAACTATTTAGAATAAGGAACTATTTAGATTAAGATGCAGACATGTTGCTTATTTACCTCTAAATTCTTGGTACTTCAGTGTTTGTTATCTGAAAATAAGAGCATTCTTTTATATAACCACAGTACAGATTGCAGTGATCAGAATTAGGAAATTAACATTGACATAGTATTATAATCTACAGATTTATTCAGATTTTGACAATTACTTTAATGTCCTTTATAAGAAAGGGATTCTATGTTGGAGTACATAATTTGGTAGTCATGTCTTTTTAGTTTCGTGTAGCCTGGACCAATTGTTTGACTTTCATGAGCTTGCAGTCTTTGAAAGATTACAGGCTGATTTTTTTTTTCCAAAATTTTTTTTAGTTGTCAGTGGACTTTAATTTATTTATATGTTGAGAATTGAATCTAGTGCCTCACACATGCTAGGCAAGCGCTCTACCACTGAGCTATAACCCCAGCCCAGATTACAGGCTAGTTTTTTTGTAGATTACAGTAGTTACAGTAGTTGTAGTTACAGTCTGATTGGTTATAATTCTTTTTGGTCAAATTTATTGTTTGATAAATTTTTTTAAAAAACTTATGTGACCATTTCTTTTACTCTGAGTTTAAAAGTACTTTAAAATAAACCTAAGAAAATATGAAATAAAAAAGGAATAGTGTTCAATTTTACTAGTTATAGAGTATTCTGAGCTTTGATTTGCACCATTCATCTGTTTAAGTAATGATGTTTTTCTTCTTAACAGTGTATACAATACATGGAGCAGTAGTTTTTAGTATTCCCCTTAAAGTAAGAACTGATATATTTCCATTCAGGAAACGTTTTGATGCCAAATTGCAATCAGAGTCAACTAATAGTGGAAAAAATAAGAGAGATGTGGATTTTGAAGGCACGGATGAAACCATTTTTGGAAAGAAGCCCAGGATAGAAGAGTCAGTAACTGAAGACTTAAGGTAATATTTCCACAATAGTAAATGTTAGTAACTCTTAATTTGGTATGAAGTTTTTAAAATTGTTTATATATTGGGTTTTTTTAAAATATTATTTTAGTTGTAGATGGATACAGTATCTTTATTTATTTATTTTTATGTGGTGCTGAGGATCGAACCCAGGGCCTCACGCATGCCCATATATGTTGGCCAAATATATTATATTTTATAATATACTTTTTGCTGAGTTAAGAAAATGAACATGATATTCTTTATATACTATGCAAACATGTAAATATAGCACATTTATGTAAGTTTGGAGAATTGGAAGACAATATAGAAATGATTCATATTTTGATACTTTAGAGCCAATTTTGGGAGAAGAATCTTGAAACTTGATTTTTTTTTTTAAAGGATAAGTTATGTTTATTTATGTCTCAAGGTGATCACTGAAGAGTAAAATAGGAGAGAAGAATAAAACTGACCCAGTGGAAGGAATAAGTGGGAAGGACCATTAGAAGAAATTAGATATTTATTGTCGCATGTAGCAGTACAGTGGTTATGAATCCTAAGACTCTTGTCAGTGAACAAGACCCATGGGTATATATGGCTGAATATTCCTTGGTGTTTGAATTTCTCAGATTTTGAAAGCTGTAACTTTCTACAATGATACCAGTGTTTTTGGTTGACCTGATTTCAGTTGTGGTGATGATCTTTGCAATTTTTTTTCTTTATGTATTATATTCTAGTTAGGCACTACCATGAAGAGCTTATTCTTTCTGAGATTTTTTTTTGACCAGTGAACTAGTAAAATTATCTGCTACAAATGATGGTAGATGTTTCACTTAAATATTTAATATGTACCATTTACCCAAGCCAGTGCATAATATTACCCAAAATTAGTGTGTAATATTGGTAGTTTAAAAATCTTCGTTACTGGGCTGGGGTTGTGGCTCAGTGGTAGAGCGCTCACCCAGCATGTGCAATGTCCTGGCTTCAATTCTCAGCACCACATAAAAATAAATAAATAAAATAAAGATATTGTGTCCAACTACAACTAAAAAAAATAAAATAAAATTGTAATTATTGGGTTCTATCCAGATACATGGATAAGTATGATTATTGACTCTAGCACAGAAATATATATAGTTTTCTTGAATTTTTCGAGTCATGTCATCAATAAACATGATGCAACATTTTGATGAGAAGGAACATTTCTGTAAATTATAGCAACATCTAAATTAGACTACTTTATCTTTTGTGTTATGTAATGATTTTTATAACCAGCTTCATGTTTTGAAGGAATGACAGTACTTTGAAGAGGTATTTTCTGTTCAAAATAGTCATTGGAACTAAACTGACATAATTCTTTCAATATAATCTTCTTGGTGGTCTATTTGTTCTGTGTTTATAATAAATTCCTGGAACATGTTGAATTCTCAGTATGCATTTGAGTAATGTGACAGATTTTCAGAGTATTAGTAGTACAACTTTTTCCAATATGAAATATTGATAATTGGGTAGTATCATTTTCTTTAACAATACAGATAGGGGGCTTATTTATAGAAAAACAATTTTTGTCATTTTAACAATTTTTTTTCTTTAAGTTTGGCAGACCTGATGCCCAGAGTTAAGGTACAATCAGTTGAAACTGTTGAAGGATGTACACATGAGGTAAGCACAAAAGACATGTACTGCATTAGTAACCTAAGTGGGATTTTTCTTTATACTCTGTGGTCTGATGATCAGCAAGTAATTTAACCCTGAAGGCCTTGGAAACAATAAATGGTTTTTGTGGCAATTCATAGTCAAGAGAAAGAACGTGGGAGCTTTGTAATAAAGTCTTGGTTCAGACGCTAGCCCAACATTTTTTCTAGCTACAGTCTTAAGTAAATTTTTTAACCTCTTTGAACATTGTCTTTTGAATTTGTAAAATTGGAATGATTGGTTTTACCTTCTGGAGTGTTAGTAAATATCATATAAGAAAATTCAGTGGAGTACTCAGCACAGAGTAGATGTTTAGTATCTGTTTATTCTTATACTCCTAAAGTCAACTAATGGTGATATTTTTGCAGGTCACTTGATATTTCATGTCTTGCTCCAATGACTGATAAATTGCAGTTTCTCTGTTCTGCCACAAGATGGTGATCTTTGATGGCTTTTAGTATCCATTTAGAAGGGAGGATTTATATTTCTAAGTCAGGACTTTGACACTATTTCTTTTTATTTCAAATATAGCAAGTTATTACTGGTAATTAGAGAATATTTTTCTTAAATATATATTTTTATTTATTTATACGCGATGCTGAGAAACAAATTCAGTGCTTCACACATGCTAGGCATGCGTTATACCTCTAGCCATAATCCTAGCCCCCTGGAGAATCTTAAAGTATCTATTGAATGAGCAGAGAAATTCCAAATTAATAAAAAATGGTTTTTATATGGAGTTAGAACTTTATTTGTTAAAATAGCTGTTTTACTAGAACGTTAGGTTCTTAAATATCTATCCCTTAGATAATATTTAGTTTTTCAGATGTAATGCCAATTTGATCATTCATTTCACTCTTAATTTTAGACTCTATTCTATCTGGGCTTATGAAAGTCAGGGAAGAGGAAAGGAAAAAATGTCTATATGTCTATATCTCCTGCATTGAAGAGCTCAAAAGTTTCCCTGTGCTCTGTGATTATCTTTAATTCTGCCATTCTATCATCCCCTCTTACTTTCTGAGCAGGTAACTTTATCAGTTACTTTATGTAGAGGCTTGAGTTGGAAAGTATTATAACCTCTTATCACCAAGCCTGTCTGTCTCTGTCATTATCTACCAAAAGAAAAATACATTACCACTTCAGGCTAACTATGATTGTTCTGCCAGTGATCTTGACTATATCTTATCCTGTCTTCAAAGAGACTTTCTCAGTTTTGTTTTCCCTTGTTTGTGGAGTTTCCTTTTCTGTATTTGCCATTTCCTATCAGCATCTGAACATTCAAAAACTTCTCTTTTGTTGAGAATTATTTTTCATCCACTATATGTACTGTATTGTTTTTCTCCCTGGTTATAGTTATTCATTCAACAATATCTTTTGAGTGCCAGGTACATTTTACTGCATACTGAGTATGAAGAGATAAAAGAGATACAGTCCCTTCTTAGAATTGCTATTGAGTTCTCTGCTTCAGGAAACCCTGTTAGATTTCTTAACCTTTCATTTATCTTTCAATCCACTACAATTAGATTTTTCCCTATTTCTTTGAAACTGCTTTGGTAAAAATCACTAGTGACTAATTACTAAGTATTTAATTCTTGATCATTCTACTAGTGTTCCACTTTTCTGACTCCTTAGTCTCTATGTGCTTCTTTTTCTGCCTTTGTTATTTTGTTATTATTCAGATTGTTTTTAGAGAATAAAAACACAACTCTGATTCTTATAGAAGTAAAAACATAATTTTGTTTTTGGTGCTAAATCTCAGGAATGTTAAATTCTTAATTGCTTACTGTTGATATTCATTATTCATATCTTAGAAAGTACCAGGAGAGATGTGGTAGAAGTCAGTTTACTTAGCCAGATACGGCTTACCAGTTTGAGCATACCTTGGTGGGGATCACACCATGATTTGAGGCCTAACTTTCATACTCAGCTCTAGAAAATTGATTTTGTTATAGTAGCAAAGGTTGGGTACTCTAGGATAGACTCAGATTCATCATACAGACAAGATGTGGTGGGGATGGGAGGCTATACCAAAGAATCTCGTTTCTTTTTTTTTCCTAGTTGTCGATGAACCTTTATTTTATTTATTTACATGTGGTGCTGAGAATTGAACCCAGTGCCTCACACAGTGCTAGACAAGGGCTCTACCACTGAGCTACAACCCCAGCCCAGAAGTTTTCACACTGTTAAACTATCAAGGAATCAAAGTTAGTAACTTGGTCTTGGAATCATAATAAAGAGAAATATATAATCTTAAAGGAAAAACTGATGAGAACACTTCATATCCCTCATGTTTGTTTGCTTGTGAGTTGTTTAAAATATCTCTTAGGTTAATTTTTATAAATTGTGCTGTATAAACTACCAAATTCTGACTTCTGGTTTTACTTTATAGATTTCATTTTGAACATCACATTTCTTCTGACACATCATTCATACTTGGTATTATTCATTAAGTTTCATATTTTCTTAATTTTTCGATCTTTAGTCATTCCTTACTGAAACTCTACTCACGTTATCTATAGAATAAATAAGAACTAATCTTATTCAATATTTGTTAATGGAAGTTTTGACATTTAGAAATGATTCCTAATTTCTGTGTGTACCTTACTTTAACCTGTGGCTTTTTACACTAATTGTTTACTTTCCTAGTGTATGGTTAGGAATGTGTAAACATTGGTGATATTAATCTTTTTAAGTCTTGAGAGTTTGGGTACATTATGAACTCCAGATCTTAATCTTTACTGGAAGGAAATTAATTTCCTGTTCCAAGCAATCAGAGGTATCAATATATTAGGAATGGAAAATGTAAATAATAAATACAGTTTCTTAATAAATACAGTTTCTTCAGGGAGATAACCTTACAAGTTTCAGTTACATTACTGTTAGACCAAAATTAGTAGAGGTATTTTAAATGTTGTAGTTTGACCTTTTTTGCTTTGTTAGGCAGGGTAGTTAATTTTATGTCTAAGACTATTGGAAACATTCTAGTTGATCACTCTGATTTTTTTCAAACCATCGTTGATTTTTGAAGTGCTGAATATCAGTAAGTTTTTTTTTTTTTTTTTTTAATTTTGACATCAGGTTGCACTTCCTGCAGATGAGGATTATTTACCACTTAAACCTCGAGTCGGAAAAGCAGCAAAGGTATGGACTTTGGATAACACAGTTTATAAAGTTTGAGAGACTTTTTCCTTAGAAATCTTTAAAAAATTTTTTTTTACTTCCGTGTGTGTGTGTGTGGGTGTGTGTGTGTATCAGAAAGATGACAGCTAAAGAATATAGTGGGAACTATATTAATATATAATCATGCTGTAAACTAAGAATTATGCGATAGATTTTACAACATTGGAATAGTGATTGTTAACCTTGTTAAAGAATCTAATGAAAGTTGTCAACCTTTCTTTAGAAAAAAATGCACATTTGTAAGTGGTGCTGTAGTTTTAGAGGTTCTGGAAAAACAGACTGATTTTATTAGATGAATTTTGAAGTCCTGATAGACCTTAAATGATTAACAAATTTTTTTTTTAAACATTTAATCGTTAGTTGTAGGTGGACACAATACCCTTAATTTAGTTTTTATGTGATGTTGAGGAATGAATCCAGTGCCTCACGCATGCTAGGCGAGCGCTTTTCCTCTGAGCCACAACCCCAACCCCTGATTAACAGATTTTTGAGGTAGTTTTTTCCAGGTAATTTTCTGAAATAAAAAAAGGAAGTATGTAGGAGTAAGCTTGGAATTCTTAAAGCCTCATAGTTATTTTATTCTGCTTTTGCTGAATAAACTGAAGTAAAAGACTACATTTTTCAGAGCCTTAGAGAACCTTTCTCTGAAATAATACATACCTGTTTTAGGGGTTGTAAAGATTAATTATGATATATGGAAAATGTGCACAGTGCCTATCACACAGCATGTTTCTTGTAAATACTAATAATTGTTTTATTATTATTTAAATATAATGTAATAATTAAAAGATTAAATGGAAGAGTAATTTATGCCATTTGGGAAAAAAAGTGTTTTTACTCTTCCTAATGTTTTCTTGTAGGTGGTATATTTCCTAAATAAAATCATAAAGAAATGCTCCCAGAATGCTTTTGGCGGCAGTCTTTCTCTTGATGATACCTAGGTTTTTTCATGCAGATATTAATGTTTTGTTTTTGTAGGAGTACCCGTTTATTCTTGATGCTTTCCAAAGAGAAGCCATTCAGTGTGTTGATAACAATCAGTCTGTTTTAGTATCTGCACATACATCAGCAGGGAAAACTGTATGTGCTGAGTAAGTAACTTTCTTTTTAAATAAAATCCTGAAATCACTAGAAAGGGATAAGAGAAGGCATCCTTGCCTTGTTCCAAGTAGTAGGGAAAATACATTCCATTTTTCATATTAAAAAGAACATTACCATAGGTTTTTCATAGATACCCCAGTCAGTTTGGGGAAGATCCCTTCTGTTGTTCCTAGTTTGCAGAATTTGTGTATGTATATGTGTGTGCACACATGTATGCATATAAAAATATTTCTGTACTAGATTTTGTCTGATGTTTTTTGGGGTCATGTATTGAAAAGATATGTTTTTGTTTTGATTTTTGTCCTGCTATTGTGACGAAATATGTTGATTGGCTTTCAAATGATGAATAATTCTAAGAAAAGCAGCATTTGGTCATGATGGTCTTTATTACCATGTTGTTGGATTTGGTTAGTTTAGTTTTTGTTAATTTTTGTATCTGTTCCTGAAGAGTATTGCTTTTTAGTTTTATTATAATGTCTTTTTCTGGTGTTAGTAACAGGGTGATGTTTACTTCTATTTTTTTCTTTGGTTGATCTGACTAGAAGTCTGTTGATTCATATTAATCTAAAATTTCAGCTTTTGATTTCATTGATTTTCCTCTATTCTGTTTTCCTTTTTATTGACTTTCTCTCTGATCTTATTCTTCCTTTCATTAATTTTGGGCTTTAGTTACTCTATTTTAATAGTTTCTTTAGGATAAAAAGTTGAGGTAATTAATTTGAGATATCTTTTTCCTAACATATGCATAATTTAATGAGGTAAACTTCATCTAACATTGTTTTAGCTGTCTCCCACAATCTTTTTTATGTTTTATTTGATATATTTGTAAAATGTTTTTAAAATCTTGATAAATTATGTTTGATCCAAGTTCTGTGTGGTGTCATTTTCCTTCTGCATGAAGAAATTCTTTAAATATTTAATATTTAAGTTCTTTAAATATTAGTGTAAGTCTACTAATGAGAAATTATGTTAACTTGTATACATCTAAAATAGTCTTTCTCATTTTTGAAAAGATATTTTTCCTTAGTTAGAATACTAATATTTTTAAGATCACCTTTTTGACTTGCACAGTTTGTGACCAAAAAAATTCTCTGAGATCCTTTGTTTCTCTGTATATGTCTTTTTTTTTTTCTGGGTCTGCTTTAAATATTTTATGTTTATCACTGGTTTTAAACATTTTTGCTTATGATACACCCTAGTGTAGTTTTCATGGATTTCGGGTTTGTTTTTTACAGTGTTCCCATGGTTGTCCTTCTAGGACTCTACTTACTTTATGACAGTTATCTCAACTTACTGATTCTATGTTCATTTTTTTTTTAATGTTTTATTTTGGGGTCATTTCTAATATAGCATCTCAAATTCATTATCCTCTGAATTGTTAAATCTGCCATTAATCTCATTTAGATGCCTTATTTTAAAATTTCAGATATTGTGGTTTTCTTTGCTAGAAGTCCAACTTATTTATTTTTTGTTCCTTATCATAATACCATAAAGTACAATCCTGAATGTCATAGTCTTTCAGGAGTATTGAAATCCTGGAAGATATAAATCCCTAAAGTCCTGAAGATCAGTCCCAAAAAATAAAAATCCCAAAAGTTGAAAATTTGACAAAATCCTGAAAACCACAGTTTCCAATGGGGAAAAAATGTCTACATGAAAGTTGTAGAAGGATGAATTCTTGGAAGGAATTAGTGTGTTTTCTGTTGTTAGCACAATTCTGTATGTTTTTAAAATGAGGGTGTTTCTAGTGGAGATGAGTATGTGAATCTCAAGTGGGTGAGGAAGATCTGCTTTATAGAGAACGAATATGAACATATTCTTTAAGAAGAGATGTGCCTAAAAGAGGAAAAGTAGCTGTGATAGCCGCATGATGCTTGGAAATAAAATTAACAGTCATGAAAGTTGGCCAACTCTTAAGACTACACTGGTACAGTTGCCCAAAATCTGTCCCTATAGGCAGTTTTTTATATGTTGAAATTTTTTTTCTTTTTCTTAGCATTTTTTTTCACTTTTTTGTGTTTCTTGCCATTAGACCCAGGCAAATGATCATACTGGGCAAGTGCTCTGCCATTGAATTATATATACTTCAGCCTTTTTTTCCACTATTTTCCAGCATTTAAAAAAAAAAAAAAGTTATGCTCTATGTTTCATCTTTGCTTCACTTCTAATATTGGAGAATAAATTAAATAAAGAGAACTCTAATTTATGTTTTGCGTTTTTTGAAAATTTAATTATTTGAAAGTGCATTACTACAACATTGATTCGTATTTAAGCACTGTCCCTGAACAGAAAAACATTGAAACTTTATCAGTAAATAAAAGAGACATCTTTTTGTACATCTGCCTTTGTGAAAGTTAAAGTTTCTTGAGATCTTGATTCTTTGGGCAAGCTGCCTATGGAGTGGCAACCTATCAATTTTTGATAGGTCTCCTTAAAAAGATGGGTTGTTTATTACATTATTTCAAATGATTGAAATTTAAAAGCTGAGTACACACAATTACTAACCATAGTGATATACATTTTACTTTTTGACCTATTATGGTTCATCTGCTCATAATTGTTATACCCATGCATCTATCAATATATCTGAGTGTTTTTGCTCACAAAAATAATATGTTAATATAGCCTGCTATATTATGTAAAGTGGCCTATTAAGTGTTGTTCT
Source organism: Marmota marmota marmota (assembly GCF_001458135.2). Taxonomy (NCBI): domain Eukaryota; kingdom Metazoa; phylum Chordata; class Mammalia; order Rodentia; family Sciuridae; genus Marmota; species Marmota marmota. The sequence goes on along the minus strand of NW_025999924.1, from coordinate 7,305,513 downwards.
GTGTTTTATATATTTCTTAGATTTCCTTACAAATGTACATAAACATCTTCTAAAGAATTTGAAATTTTTTCTTTTACCTTTTTGAGATTTTGAGTTTGGGGCATTTTGATTTTGGGAGATTTCAGCATTAAGAATTACAGTGTTCAGGTTTGTATCTTTCAGGATTATGACTCAAACCTGTATTTTTAATATATCCCATGTATCTTAACATTCCTTTAGTTTTTTGAAAATATGCAATACAGTTAGAAAACTTTTTAAATGTTCTGGTTATTACCACTTTTGTCTGTGTTATTTTCTGATCTGTTTTGATATATTAGACTTTTTCTTTCATTATGTAAAAGTATATTCCTGCTTCTTTACGTACTGCTTTGATTGGGTGTTTGGCTATTTTTAGTTTTTAATCGCTTGACCATGTTGTGACTTTACATGATATTTTTCTGTTTCTCGTGCTTGAGTTTGTTGGCCTCTTAGATTTGTGGGTTTGTTATGGTTTTCATCAAATTTGGGAAATTTTAAAATATTTTCCCATCACTCTAGTCTTTTGAGGATTTCAATCATAGTTGGCCACTTTAAGTTGTTCCAGAATCCACTGATATTTTACTTGCTATTATTTTTTGGTGTTTATTTTGATTCATTTTGGTAGTTTCTATTGCCACGGCTTCAAGTTTATTCATAACTCTTCTGCAGTATCAAATCTGCCCTTCTCCTATGTTTTTCATCGTAGACACTGCATTTTTCATCTTTAAAGTTTGACTTAGGTCTTTCAGTGTTTTCTAGGTTTCTACTTAACATGTTATTTTCTTGAGCATGTAGAATATAGTTATGTAATGTTTAACATCCTTATTTACTAATTTGGTCGTTGGTCTTATGTTTCATTCCTGTACATACTTGAGATATATGTTCTGTGTTATAAATTACTTGGGAAAATGTCTTCCTATTGAGGCTTACTTTTATGATTATTTTAGGCAGGATCAGAGCAGCATTTAGCCTAATGGTGGGCATATGTTTCTCACTACTCAGTACTCTTCTTGCTATTCCACCCAGTGTCTTGTGAATCATAAAGTTTTCCAAGGTGGTTGGTAGAAATCCAAATTACTCCCAGTTCTGAGTGAGATTTGATCATTTTTATCTTTGCTTCTTTGGGTTGGTTTTTGTCTGGTCTCAAATAGTTGCCTAAGATTTTACTGGTCAGTACTGTCCGAATACTTATAAAGGCTCAGCAGATATTCAGCACCCTCTCTCTGCAGCTTTGTCCTCTCTGGTATTCTGCTCTGCAAACTCTTAATTGCCTTGGCATCCCCAGACTTACATGTTGATCCATTCAATTTAGGAAAACCTCTAGGTTCTGCCTGGGCTCCCCATCATGGAATTGTCTTATAGTTGTTTCAATTGGGTGGGTAAAGGTAATCCCCATTACTCTGTCTTAACAATAATTGGATGTTTTCTGTATTTTTAAAAAATATTTTTTAGTTGTAGTTGACGCATACTTTTATGTTATTTTATTTATTTTTAAATTTTATTTGTATGTGGTGCTGAGGATCGAACCCAGTGCCATGCTCGTGCCAGGTGAGCGCGCTACCGCTTGAGCCACATCCCCAGCTCCCTTTAAGTACTATATTATATTAAATATTATATTATAAAATATTAATATTTTATCACTTTAAAGATTATAATTTGCATTTTTAATGTCATCACCAAGTGATATATGTGTATTAAAGTTAGAAAGGAACTGGGCCAAGCTAAAAAAAGTAGATTGTGTTCTTAGAAGAATAGCATTACCTTAGATTATTAGAGGGAAGTGAAAGGAGAGGAAGGCAGGGGATGGGGATAAGAAAGAGAGAATGAAACAGACATTATTTATGTATGTATGTGACTGTATGACCAATATAATTCTACAATAAATTATATATTTCAATCATTCCTTGGTATTGGTGGGGAATTGGTTCCAGTTTCCCCCTTGAATACCAAAATCTATGGATGCTCAAGTCACTTATATTTAAAATGGCACATTATATACATGTAATCTACATACATCCTCTCATATATTTAAGTCATTTCTAGATTACTTATAATTACCTAATACAACGTAAATGCCAAGTAAGTAGCTGTTATCCTGTATTGTTTAGGGAATAATGATAAAGTCAGGTTTAATACAAAGTTTTTTCCCTATCTTCTGTCTGAGGTGTGTTAAATTGTAGATGCAGAACCTATGAATATGGAGAGCCAACTGTTTTTCAATAGTGCACGTATCTAATGTAGGAACAAACACACCTTTGTTGAATATGTTTAAACTTTTATTTAATTAATATTTTTAAAAATATATGACAATTTAAAGCAATGATTATAACTGTATTGCTGGGTTTACAGTATATACAGTTGAAATAGATACATACATGAGATAATATTAAATAGCACAACAAAATATTACAGCCAAGATTTCAATATAGTATTTTACAGAAATTGTGATTGTGATAAAGGTGAAGAGAAAAGCAGTAGAGTAGCTATTAAAAAGGTAAATCGAATAAAACTAAAGACTCAAAAAGGGAATTAAAATGGTATACTAAAACAATAGTGATTTACACGATAGAATGTAGTAAAGGAGAAAACATGAAACAGACAAGAGACATCAAAATAATATTATCAAAATAATTGCCAAGTCAACAACAAAAAGCAAATGTAAATCCAACCATATCAATCACTAAATTACTAAAATCATATAAAATATCTTCTCCAACCAGAAATTAAATTGGAAATAAAGAGCACAAAGATATAGGAAAATCACCAGATGTTTGAAAAGTAAACAGCATAAGAGAAAATCAAAAGGGAAATTAAAAAATGAATGAAAACAAAACCATAGAATTAACAAAATTTGTGGGGTGCATCTTAAGCTGTACTAAAGAGAGAAATTTAGAGCTTTAACTATTTACGCCTGAAGAATTACCTAAAATCAATGGTTTGGATGCGAATTTCCCCCAAATGCTCACATGAGAAACAATGCAAGAAAGTTCAGAGGATAAATGATTGGGTTATGAGAGCCTTAACTCAATTAGTGAATCATTCTCCTGATGGGATTAATCAAGTAGTGACTGAAGGCAGATAGGTTGTGGCTGGGGGAGGTGGGTCATTGGGAGCATGGCATGGAGTATGTATTTTGTATCTGGCCATGAAGTCTCTCTCTCTTTCTTCTCTTTCACTCTCCCTCTCTTTTTTTCTCTCTCTCCCTCTCTCTGCTGTCTGATCATCATATGAGCTGCTTCCCTCTGCTAGAAAGTTAAGACAAGAGTATTGTGATTTGGAGCCCCGCCTGGGCATCTAAGACTTGTCTCAGAATTTAAAAATAAATTTAAGTACTCTGAGGACTGGGTTCAATCTCTGCTACTGCCCTACCAATAAAACTTGTTTACTCATAGAGTTCTTATAATGCAACAAGACTAACAAATCAATTAAAAATATCAGCAAAAATCTGAAATAAACACCAAAATTAAATCACCAAAGATGGATAAATAGATAAGTACATGAAACAGTGCTTACCAGCATCATTAGTCATCACAGAACTGCAAATTAAAATCACTATATGACATCACTACATACTCACTAAAATAGATATAATAAGAACTAATAACACCAAGAGTTGGCAGTGATACAGAGAACTAACACCTCATATATTACTGGTAGGAATAAAAAAAGGTAATGCCACTTTGGAACATAGTTTGACAATTTCCAAAAGAGTTAAATACTTATTTTCATTAAAATGTAGAAATTAAATTTCTGGGTTACCCAAGAGAAATGAAAACACAGACCCAAAGACTTACACAGGAATGTTTTTACCTGTATTATAATAGCCAAAAACATGATCATGGTTATCTGTGGCTGAAGGTACAAGTGAATTTGAATGCAAATTGTATGGATGCAAGTCTCCTAAAACTGATGAGGGTTATATAGTTGAAGTAACTTAGTAAAACTCACTGACCTGAGTATTTATAATGAGTGACATTAACTGCATGAAAATTATATAGTAGGAAAACTGTGTCCATAACCCTGGCAAATTTTTTAAAATATTCTCTCTGATTTTCTATCCTAGGATTTGAGAGCAGGTTTCTGTATACATGTGAAAACTTTCTCTAATATAAATTCTCCTCTTTAGGAAAAATAAAAACCAGGTTACATAAATGGCCAGAATGCAAATGACTATATACGTTAACTTTAAAAGCATAGTGCACCCAATATAGCACTATTTTATTTGTCTCTCTAAGTGAGATAAATAATTGAACTAAGAGTAGTTAAACCTATTTTCTATAATACCTATGCCTTAGGAGGAAACTAGCATCTAACTACAGCACCTTTTGAAAAGGAATGAACTGGTAAGAAATAAGTCAGCTCCACTGAACAGAACTGGAGTGGTAGAGGACTGTACTGTATTTGGGGCTGGAAAATAGATCAAGACATCTGCAAAGAGTTGATGCCATAAGATGACACTGCAAAATCCAAAATCACTCCTCTCTTTCTGAGAAAATTTCATAGGCTAAGAAAGTGTGGACAGAACTAATAAATAGGTGACTAGATAAGTGTTGACTGTACCAAAAACATGAAATAAAATTCTAGGGGTTGGTGTTGTAGCTCAGTGGTAGAGTGCTTGCCTAGCATGTGTGAGTCACTGGGTTAGATTCTCAGCATTTTGCATATAAATAATAGAATAAAGGTCTATCAACAACTAAAAAAAATACTTAAACATTTCTTTTAAATTTTATGGCGCATGAAATATATCACTGTGCCAAAGTAAAGGGAATGATAGGATGATTGGTGTCATTTTATGTGTTTCTTTTTCTACGGTCTTTACTTTAATTGCCTCCTGTTAATAGTACCTAATTCAGCTGCCAGCAGAAAAGGTAATAGAAAAATAAAATATTATAGATTATTAAAAGTCAAACCAAAAAAGTCAAGTCTGCAACAGACTACAAAATATCATTCATGTTGAAGAATACAATCTACTTTTTTAGCTTGGCCCAGTTCTTCCAACTTTAATACACAAATATCACTTGGTGATGACATTAAAAATGCAGATTATAATTAAAATATTATATTAAATACTATATTATAAAATATTAATATTTTTATCACTTTTAGATTATAATTTGCATTTTTCATGTATATGATATATGTATATTAAAGTTAGAGAGGAACTGGGCCAAGCTAAAAAAAGTAGATTGTGTTTTTAGAAGAATAGCATTACCTTAGATTATTAGAGGGAAGTGAAAGGAGGGGAAGGCAGGGGATGTGGGGATAAGAAAGATAGTAGAATGAAACAGACATTGTTTATGTATGTGTGTGACTGTATGACCAATGTGATTCTAAAATATGTATACCCAGAAAAATGAGAAATTATATCCCATCTATGTATGATATATCAAAGTATATAAGTGCATTCTACTGTTATAACTAATTAAAACAAATAAAAAATTTAAAAAAAGAAAGAAAAGAAAATACTAGCAAAAAATTAAAAATTTTATTTTATTTTCCTATATTTTGTCCAATAGAAAGACTCTCATAAGTTTATTTAACCAAAGAATGTAAAAGAATTTTACATATAAAATAATATATAAAAACTAGAAACTTTAAAAAAAATGCAGATTATGATTCAGTGATTATAGATAGAGTGAGGCCAGAGATTATCCAGTAAGTTCCCAGGTGAGAATCAGTGTGTCTGGTATAAGAACAATACTTTCAGTAGCAGAACTCCAGGATAATTTTATTAATATTTTTAACTTTTTATTTTAAAATTTGCAGACAGGAAAGATTTAAAAGGAAAAATTTTTCAGCAAGCTTACCATGGAGGCATAATTCAACATTTTGCAACATTTTTAAGAAGAAAAAATTGGAAATAATCCAAATACTATCAGGAGATAAATAAAACCATTGTCGTCTATCCATATATAATACAGTACAGTTTTAATTAGATGTATAAGTGTGCTTTTGTCCTGTATATCCTTATGAATAAGTCTAAAAACAATAAGTGTTTACTTATATCCTTACTAATTCTAGGCTATAATTTAAAATTTTTATCAGTCAAGCATATCTGAAATGATATTTAGTTATTTTCATAAGCATTCCTCAATGAATTATATCTTTATGCCCTTACATATTCCTTTTTAAAAATTTGTTATTTTTTTCAATATACACATAGAATGGATTTGGACATATCATACATGTATGGAGTATGACTTATTCCAATTAGAGTCTCATTTTGTGATTTAACATGATATGGAGTAACATTGGTTGTGTATTCGTATATGAACATAGGAAAGTTATGTCTGATTCATTGTTCTGTGTTTCCTATTCCCATCTCCCCTTCCTTTTTATTCCCTTTTTGTAATCCAGTCTAATCCCCCAACCCTTATTCTATGTTTGCATTCACATATCAGAGAGAACATATGCCTTTTGGTTTTTGGGGATTAGCATATTTCACTTACTGTGATAGTCTCCATTTCATCCATTTATTGGGAAATGCCACAATTTCAAGAATAATGGTCTTTAAGTACACCCATGTATTTATTTTTTTCTTTATTTCCTTTGTCACAGTAGTGGGGATTGAACCCAGAGGTGCTCTACCTTTGAGCTACAACCCTACTATTATTTTTCATTTGAGAGGGGGCCTTAAGTAAGTTGCAGAGTCTGGCCTGGAACTTGGAATCTTCCTACCTTAGCCTCCTGAGTACCTGGGATTTTAGGTATACACCATTGTTTCTGACCATACAGTCTTAGTCTTAATTCCTTGATTCTTTGGTTGTGTTTCCTTTCAGCCTGAAGTATTTTTAAGAAAAATTTTCGTAGATCTGTTTGTTAACACTGAATTTCCTCAGTTTTTATTTGAATCTTCTTTATTTTGCTTTTTGTTTTTAAAGGATTGTCACTGGATATAGAATTCTTGGTGTTCTTTTTTTTTTTTCTTTCAACACTCAGGACAAATCTTTCTCTTAATGCTATTTCATTCTACTTTATTGGTTTGTTGGTTGGTTGGTTTTGGTACCAAGGATTGAACACAGGGGTACTTTATCACTGAGCCATATCCCCAGCCCTTTTTATTTTATTTTTTTTATTTTGAGATAGGGTCTTGCTAAATTACTTAGAGCCTCACTGAATTGCTGAGGCTGGTTTTGAACTTGCAATCCTCCATTCTCAGCCTGCCAAGCCACTGGAATTACAGGCATATGCCCCTGAGCTTGACTACTTTGTTGTTTCTGATGAGAAGTCAGCCTTAATTATTGTATTCTTTTGTATTTTGTTCTCCTCTGCATATTGTTTTCTGTTGCTGCTGCTTTTCAAAGACTTTGTTACTCAGTAGTGTACTATGATGCTTACTTGATAAGGTCCTTTTTCAAATTCTAATTTGGTTGTGTTTTTAATAGTTTTGGTTTCTGTTGAGATTGCCTACTTATTGAATCTTTGTCCTGTTTCTCTAATTCTTAGAAAGTAACTTCTTATATTTTAAGGACATTTTTCTAATTGCTGTTTTAGAGTTTTTCTCTGCTAAGTCCATTATCTGGGCCACTCTGAACAATTTCTTTTCTTTCTTTTTTTTTTTTTTAATATTTCTTTTAGTTGTACACAATGCCTTTATTTTTGTTTATTTATTTTTATGTGGTGCTGAGGATTGAACCCAGGGCCTTGCATGCACCAGGCGAGTGCTCTACGGTTGAGCCACAACCCCAGTCCCACTCTGCATAATTTCTTAAATCTGACTTTCCTTTGATTATAGATCATAATTTTCTGTTCATTTTATATCTTATAATTTTTTTTAAAGTAGGCATTTCAGATAATGCATGTAGCATGCTTGTATTTTTTTTTTCATGCCTTAAAATTCCTATTTGATCATTTTGGGACAACTTTTAATTTTTTAAATTGCTGGTTTCATTATTTTGGGTGATAATATTGTTTTAGTTCCTCAACTAGATCATAAGGCTGTAGTGGACAGAAACTGTATCTCTAAACAAGGAGGATCTACCATAGTGTTAGAGGTAATTCTAATTTCATGGTCTTTGTTTAAGTACTTTACAGAATTTTTGTTAAAAACAAATAGTATTACTATAAATTCCATAGCTGCAGAAGAACTTTTCTATAATCAGAACTGACTATAACTTTTAGTTAAGAACTGATTTGATTACTGTTATACCTGGGAAAAAGAATACATATAGATTGACTTGTTTTGAAACTCTGGAGAACAAATACCCACTTGTTTTCTATGGTTTTCTCATCGTACTCTGTAAATGTATAAACTGACAGGCAGAGAGGTTCTAAACTTGGAGGCCCATTAGTAATATCAAAGTTGTTTTCTTGCAGGAAATAGGGTAATCATTAGTAGTCCATTAGTATTGGCAATCAAGTTTTATTAACTGAATGAGCAGAGCTAAAATTAAAATGTTCTTATTCATTTATACTATTATATTTAGAATTTATTTTAAGATTTATTAGTATTATTGTAATAAATAGAATAGATATAAATGTTCTGCAAAGTCAGTATTGAAAATAATGAAGGAAAGATTGAACATTAAATTACATATTAACAATTTAAAAAAAATTTTTTTTGGAGTAGTAGATGGGTGCAATACCTTTATTTTATTTATCTTTATATGGTGCTAAACCCAGGGCCTCACATGTGCTAGGCAAGTGCTCTATCACTGAGCTGCATCTTCAACTCCTACATAGTAACAATTTTTGAGATCCTGTACTTGAAAGAAGTTTTATAATTTCTTTATTGTTAATTTCATTTTACATTTTTAGGTATGCCATTGCATTAGCCTTAAGGGAAAAGCAGCGTGTAATATTTACCAGCCCAATTAAGGCTTTGAGTAACCAGAAGTACCGTGAAATGTATGAAGAATTTCAAGATGTTGGTCTCATGACTGGAGATGTGACTATTAATCCTACAGCATCTTGTCTTGTTATGACTACAGAGGTAATTTATATAGTGCCTCACTTAACTTTCCCTTTTAAATTTAGCTAATATATCTATTAAATTAGAATGTAATATTTTATCACTTTTTAAATAAAATACAATACTTCATTTTCTCAGTAGACTTATTTGAAATGAATACAATTTATTTTAAAATGTTCTAGTAACATTAAATGTATTTCCAAATTACTGCTACTCCTCATGTTGTATGGATTCTTTTTTTCAAGTACTTTAAAGTTTTTACTGTCAGTGACATGAAAATGTTTTGTTGATTATGTATACATAGTTTCTTATAAGTAGTGGCTCTTTTTGTTCCATGTGATTTTGTTTTTTTTCCTCTGCATCATCTAAGTGTTGATTAAAGTAGGTAAATAATCAGCTTTTTAAAAAATGCAGTATTTAGCCTCTTCTTATAATCATAGTTAAGTTTTGCAATATTTAATAACTAAGGTTTACACATGATTAGCTATCTTTACTGTTTGAGGTACTTTTGCTCATACTTTAGTAATATCCTTTCATTTTACAAGAATATAGTATAATAGCATAAATTAGGTTCTGTCTGGAGAGTCAACAAAAAGCATCTCTCACTTTTCATTTTGGTGTTCAGTATAACTTAGGCACCAAATCTATCTATGGAAATTTTCTTTTAACTCCAAAAATAAAAATAATAATAAAAAAGATTGTTTCAAAGAGTCTGTGTTGTGAAGTGATGATGCAGTAAACAAGGGGCAAACTGTGGGATCCATTGTCTCAGAAGATAGTTTAACTTTCTTTCAAATCCTAGGAAGTGCAGCCCTTGGGAAAGTGCTGTGCATAAAAGAAAGTGGCTTTATATCCTAGAGAGTAGAGATGATAATGGTTCTCTTCTTGGATTATATTTGATTAGTAATTCAAGTTGAGAAGTCAGAGATATGTAGCCATCTAAAATTATTTTAATATATCCAAAGAATATCCAGAATTCCTTAATGGGAAAAAGAAAGTTTTTGTCTATTAGATGTTGTGCTAAAATCCTGCTAAATTCCCCTCCCCTTTTTTAAATAGATTTTAAGAAGTATGCTGTACAGAGGTTCTGAAGTTATGCGAGAAGTTGCTTGGGTCATTTTTGATGAAATCCATTACATGAGAGATTCAGGTATGTTCTACAGTGCTGAGATGTATACCATGTATTTCACTAAAGAATGGTATTAGGAGCGCTGGGGTGGTGGCTTGGTTGTAAAGCACTTGCCTAGTATATGTGAGGCATTGGGTTCAATTCTCAGCACTGCATATAAATAAATAAGGGTCCATTAACAACTAAAAAATATACATGTATAAAAAAGATTTTGACCTTAAAAACAAAGGCATTAAGATTTTGAACCAAAACTGCTCAATTTTGCTTTCAATTTTTGTGTTCCTAGGATTCTAATAAGTTATAGCTTCATTAAATTGTAGAAATCATCATGAAACATTTTCCTCAGGATTTCAAGTAAAGCTCCTTAATAACTTTTAGTAACTTTTGTTGGATAAGAAAATACTAATTCAAGCCAGGCGCTGTGGCCCATGCCTATAATCCCAGGGGCTCGGCAGGCGGAGGCAGGAGGATTTCTAGTTCAGAGCCAGCTTCAGCAACTTATGAGCAAGGCCCTAAACGATTCATAGAGACCCTGTCTCTAAATAAAATACAAAAAAGGCCTGGAGATGTGGCTAAGTAGTTAAGTTCACTCCCCAGTACCAAAAAAGAATACAAATTCAAATAAAGCAAATTAATGCTGGGGATATAGATCAGTGTTAAAGCCTGAGGACTTGGGTTCAATTCCCAATATCACAAAAAAACAAAAACAAAACAAAAAGCAAAACTGGCTTGCTTTTAATACAGAACTCTTTAATATCAATAACATTAAAGAATTTCTAAAACTTCTTACAAGGTTAACATTCTTGATTTTTATTGTTAGTTTAGTTTTTTACAGTAAACTAAAATGTGTGTTTATGGTAAAAAGTGGAAGTAGGCATGTGAAATAAAAATGAGCAAGGAGAAAAAATTATTTATATCCTTTATTCTGGCCATTACATTACTATAGTGGAAAAGTAAGTATACTGGGAATTTTGGGAGTTCTGAGAGAGTTAATGTTAACAAAGAGGTTTAAAGGGTAATGTTTCATATGTACATACTAAAAACAGGATTTGATATTTTATTTAAAAGCACAGAATTTGCTGTGTTTTTGATAAAAGTAATAGAATTTAACAAAGTTTTTATTAGTATTTCACCCTTGTCCACTTCACTCTATTAAGCCGTGAACAGAATGGTTTTGGTTTTAAAATCATGAATCCCATGTTGATTTGTTTATTGTAGGGAGGAAACTGTCAAATTGACTTTCCTGGTTTTTTTTCATTTTACTAAAAACTGACTTATTAGAATTCTGGTGTTCATCAGATCTTTCTTTCATCTTCACAGGACCATTATGGTAATTTAAATGAAAGATGCCATATGGAACAGTAATAGTTTTAACTTCCAAATTTGTTTTCATAGTTTTCTACAAGCCATTAACCCCAGCTTTTTAAAGTGTAGTGGTAATACTGTTTCCCTGCCTTGTCACTGGGACTCTGAAGGAAAGGATTCAATCTGGAACTGCTTTTTTTTTCAGGCTATTTCAGAGTAGATGGTGTTTTAATGTACCAACTTTCTAATTCATAGCTTCATGATGAAAAGTAGTTTTCAGTAGGTTTTGTCGCTAAAAATATGCTTGTGTAAAGTGCTCTGCATTTTAAATTACTAAGCTTAAGAGAAAATTATTTTAGATAATTGTCACCAAAATGTCACTGAATTCCAGGGTATATTTATTTTTTCAGAGCGTGGCGTAGTATGGGAGGAAACTATTATTTTGCTTCCTGATAATGTTCACTACGTCTTTCTTTCGGCTACTATTCCAAATGCCCGACAGTTTGCTGAATGGATTTGCCATTTACATAAACAGGTATTTTCTTTCTCTCTTTTGATGATGCTATTATTTTTACAGATTGGCCTTACTGTACTTTTCTTCTAATGCTATTCTGATTAGAATAGCCTTACTACTTCTTATACAAGTAGCTTATCAAAATCATCTAACTTTTTAGAAATGCTGATTTCTTAGTCCCATCTCAAACCCTTGGAAGATAGATTTTTTCGAAGTTTCTAAGTTAATCCTGATTATCCACCAGGTTTGGAAATGACTGTATTTACTCTGACAGTGAGACACAAATACAAAGTAGAGTTTCTTTCCTCTTAAGGCTTTGGTACCTAGTGGTCTCTTGAACATTTAATTTGATTTGATTTTTCCCATGTAACATTGTCACACTTTCTTTTGTTTCCATTTTCTTTTCTAGTGCAGATTTAGTGTCTGTCTAGGCTCTGTAACAATTATTTGTTTGTGCATACTGAATTTTTTTTGCCCTTAATTTTTCCTCTGCACTAATATCCTCATGAAAAATTATTTTTAACCTATTTATTTGCACTCCTATAGAATGTTTTTAATACTTTCCCACCGATGTTGCCTAAAGGAGAGAAACCCAGTGGATCTAGATCTGCTGGGATAGCTAGATCAGTCTGCTGCTTTAGAAAGATTTTGAAAAACATTTGTGGGATACAAAAAGTTCATTTACCTCAGGAATCCTTTGTATCACCATATTATTCCATAGAAACAGAGCATGTTCTGTGTACTTACATTATCCCAGGAGTAGGTAATGGGTACTTGAAATATAGGATCACCAATTAGGGAATTGGTGAATTGAGACAGTCTTGTATGATTTTGGTAGACTTAATTTTTCCTCTTTCCTCTTAACTAGTTTTAAAAATATTCTTTTAAAGTATTTTATTTTTACATGCTTAAATCACCATTTTAATTACATGAGATCTTTTGGATGGGTCAAATGTACATTTTTATGTTGAGGAGATAAAACGTTTGTGTATGTAATTATTTCTTTCTTTTTACAGCCTTGTCATGTCATTTACACGGATTATAGGCCTACTCCATTGCAACACTACATTTTTCCAGCAGGGGGAGATGGCCTTCACCTTGTGGTTGATGAAAATGTAAGGGTTTGTCATTCTGTCATACTTCATTATCTTGTTTTTCCTTGATATTGAACTAGAGAAAAATGGCAGAGATGCATATTTTTTTCTCAAATAGTTTTGCATTCCAAGATTTATTTTTTAAAATATTTTTATTTCAGAATTTGTATTTGATGCCAGGCATTGTGGGACATGCATTTAGTTTCAGCTACTTGGGAGGCTGAGGCAGAACGATTGCTTAGTCCCAGGAATTTGAGGCCAACCTGAGCAACCTAGCAAGACCCTGGCTTAAAAATAAATAAATAAAATTATATTTGAGATTTGCATTTTTATTATGCATGAATTTTTCTATCTTCCTTTTCTAGTATTTAAAAACATCTGAGAATTGAGGCTCTAGATGTGTTTCAGATGTTTTATGCCTTGCTTTTCACAATTCCATTCCTTCTTATTACCTCTTATTACCTCTCATCAAGGATTATGTTTTAATTATTTTAGTAACCTTTGTTTTATTTATTGTTAAATTGTTTTTATTATTTGATTAAGCTTTGTGTTTGAGTTATGAAAAATGTTTGAATTATGATTAAATGTAAATTACTTAAAAAGATCTTTGATTTCAGGGTGACTTCAGAGAAGACAATTTTAATACTGCAATGCAAGTGCTTCGAGATGCAGGTGATTTGGCAAAAGGAGACCAGAAGGGGCGGAAAGGAGGAACAAAAGGTAATTTGGAACTTTGTTTCAAGAGGATTTTACATGTAAATTGTATATTCAAATTATTCCAATATTTTATGTCTTTAATGTTTTTCTCAGGAATCTATTTAGAGTTCTAGGTGATATATAGCAAAATTGAATGAATAAAGATTGATCTCTACATTCATTTTGATGTAATTTGAATAAAATAGAAGCCACCCAATTAAAGTGTACAATTCAGTGGTTTTTAGTAAATTCATGTTATTATCGAAGCTTTTTTAATATTTACACATAATTCACATACTATGAAGTCCGTTATTTTAAAATACATAACTTGGAAGTTTTTAGTATATTCTTTGAGTTTTAAAACCATGACCACTATGTAATTCCAAAATATTTTTATCAACCTTGAAAGAATTCCTGCATACGTTAGCAGTCATTATCCATCTTATTCACTCCTTTTTTTTTTTTTTTCACTCCTTATTTTATTTATTTATTCTGTGGACTTAGGCAATTACTAATCTACTTTCTGTCTATGGATTTGCCTTTCTGTATAGCTCATATAAATGGAAATCAAAAGTGGTCTTTTGTGACTGGCTTCTTAAAGTTTTTAAGATTCATTCCACTTATACTGTGTGTCAGTACTTCATTCTTTTTTATGGTCAAATAACATTCCATTCTATGAATAATACCACATTTTATTTCTCCATTCACCAGTGAATGGACATTTGGGTTTCTAGTTTTTGATTGTTAATGAATAATGTTGCTGTAAACATTCTCTTATGTACTGCATGTTCTTGCAGGAATATATGTGTTTTATTTTTTCCTTGTTATGTACCTAGGAGTAAATTGATGGGTCATATGAAAGGAATATGTTTAACATTTGGGGGACTACCAAATTATTTTCCAAAATGGCCTCACCATATTACATTCCCATTAGAGTGTATAAGGGTTCCACTTTCTCAACATTGAATCCAGGGATGCTTAACCAATGAGCCACATCCTCAGCCCTTTTTGTATTTTATTTAGAGACAGGGTCTCACTAAGTTGCTGAGGCTTGCTTTGAACTTGCTATCCTCCTGCCTTAGCCCCTGGTATTACAGACATGTACCACTCTGCCCTGTTCCCCGCATTCTTGCTAGTATTTAGTGTTTTGTGTCTGTTCGAGTTTTGTGTCTATCCATGTAAATGTCAAGTGATATTTCTGTGTGGTTTGATATACATTCCCCTGATTGACTAGTGATTTTAAGCAATTTTTTATATGCTCATTGGTCATTTGTACATCTTTGAAAAAATGTCTATTTCTTAAACTTTGTCCACTTGTAAATTAGATTGTTTGGCTCTGTTGTAAAACTTCTTTTTCTATTCTGGATTTTAGACTTTTATCAGACAGATGATTTGTAATATTTTTTTGTGTTTGGATGGGAGTTTTTTTCTTTTACTTTATTAATGAAGTCCATTAAAGTATGAACGTTTTTCATTTTGATGAACTCTAGTAGTAGATTATTTTCCTTTTATTGCTTTTGTTTTTGGTGTCATATCCAAGAGTACTTTGTCTGACTTAAGATTATCAAGATTTTATCCCATATTTTAAGAGCTTTATAGTTTTAGCTTTTATGTTTAGGTCTGTCATCCATTTTTAATTAATTTTGGTGTATGATTTATCTACTTTTTTTGCAGGACCATCAAATGTGTTCAAGATAGTGAAAATGATTATGGAAAGAAATTTTCAACCTGTAATTATTTTCAGTTTTAGTAAGAAGGATTGTGAAGCTTATGCTCTTCAAATGACCAAATTAGATTTCAACACAGGTACTACATAATTTGTCTGTAGTTTTAATGTGGTGTGAAAATTAATGTAAAATATATTTCTAGTAATGTATCTGTTGTTACTTAGTACTCAGCATGTTTGAAAAGTTTTAAGAGACCCTTGCTTTAAATTTCTTTTTTCTACCCTCTTTTATTAATAAAGATAAGTATTAAGCTTTATATTATTCCCAGATAACTCTACGGAGAAACATTAAAATCATACCATCTTTCTTTTCATTGCAGTTGGTTATTGTGGTTCTCTCTTCTGCTTCTTAAGAATTAGTCTTTTGATCAGATTACTTTGTCTTATAAATATTGTGCTTCATTCCTAATAGGTCACTAACTATGTTGAAACTGAAAGTAGTAAAAACTTCTAGGAATATATATTCACTAAGAATATACCTCACTAGCCTAGTCAAGAATTGCAGTTGTGATTAATACTAGCCCAGTTGTCATTCAGTTCTGCTGTTTCATATGCAGTTCTTACAGTGAGTAGTAAATGATATCTTGAATCATCCAAAAATCAAATTTCCATTTTATTGTTTTCTTTATCAAGATAGAGATTGTTTTCTTTTTTCTTTCTTTCTTTCTTTCTTTCTTTCTTTCTTTCTTTCTTTCTTTCTTTCTTTCTTTCTTTCTTTCTCTCTCTCTCTCTCTTCTCTCTTTCTCTCTTTTTCCCTCCTCTCCTCTCTCTCCCTCCTCTCCTCTCCTCTCTCTCTCTCTCTTT
>NW_025999924.1:7272061-7289295 GCF_001458135.2 Marmota marmota marmota | reverse complement strand
CCCCTGTCTCTCTCAGTCTCTCTCTCTCTCTAAAACGACAGATGGTAACTACACAGCTTCCTAATGCCAATATTTTTTGAGTGAATTGCTCTGCTTAGAAGTGTTTTCTCTAAAATACCGGTGCCAAAAATGATAAAAGTTTCAAGATTATATGTTGATTAATTTAACAAATATGTATTGAGTAATTATTTGATAGTACAAGAGGACAGTCCAGTGATTAAGAGCATGGGCTTTGGTATCATTATTCTAACAGTTAATAGCAGTGTTGGTTATATACACTAAACCTCACTTAATAAAAGGTGGGTAATAATAAAAGGTGGGTAATAATAGTTGTTGTGTCCTATATTGTTAGAAATAGGTGTTACTTGTAAAGCACTTAGTGTAGTTATTTGTTACTATTTTTATTTGCTTTTTTCATGAATTTAGTTTTCTAGATACATTTTGAGAGACAGTAAATTTTATTAATTATGTGGTGATTTTTATCTGCTTCTTAAGCACTGATTCTTTACTTTTACTCTGTAGACTCCTATTGTAATGTGTGAAGTTTGGTATCAGACTCATTTTAATATTTATGTGCCCTTGAATTTTCTCTTAGACGAAGAAAAGAAGATGGTTGAAGAAGTATTTAGTAATGCAATTGACTGCTTGTCTGATGAAGATAAAAAACTCCCTCAGGTAAGTTTTAAAAATTACTAAGTATAGATGTTAATAAATGGCTTATATTAGCTTTTGTTACAGTGTAGCACTGCTTGTACTTTGCAGCCTTGTATACTGAAATGATACGTTAATTTGTATTTTAAAGTGCTGAAAAGGTAACTGGAGAAAAGATTTGGGAGCTTTTCACCAAAAAAAAAAGAAAAAAAAACACATGATCTGAATATTACTGCTTTTGTTGCCACATTATGAAATTTTTAGTGCTAGTACTATTTCTTAATTCATAAGAATACCAAATACAACAAAACAAGAGAGTACCTAATCAAAATTATGTTTAGTGAGGAAATTAACACTACTGTAATCATGTTTTTCTTTTGAACGTTGAAATTGCATGAGAATTCTAAAATATGCTGATACTTAGGTGCCACTCCCAGAGATTCTGATTTGATGGCTCTGGTTTCTATACTGTTACTAGATTTCTTTCAAAAACTCCCTATGTGATTCAACTGTATATCCAAAACTGAAAACTACTACTTTAGATCAACATAGTACATGAAACTTTTGTTATATGAAGACAAATATTTGGAGTAATACTCTGCTGTACAAATGAATGCTTGATTTGTAAGGGATTTATTTAAGACTTACAATAGCATGTTTGTTGACCTTTAAAATGGTATTTATAAATCTGTTTTGTAATTTTTCTTCTCAACTGAATTATTAGTATAAAAGGAATGAGCCATATCTTTATACAAAACTTTGTTATCTTAACATACTTCTAATAGTAGGTATTTGATGTTGTTTTATAGATGTTAATGATTATGTGTTTATTTTTAAATGAAGTTCATATTTATGTTAAGTCTGGTCATAGTTATTTTTCTTGCTTATGAATGACCAGTTACATTTTAGGTTTGTTTGTTTATTTTTTAAGATACAGAGTTTCACCCTGTTGCCCAGACAGCTCTGAATTCTAGATTAATCCTTCTACATCAGCTTCTATAGTAGCTTGAACTATAGGCACATACCAACATGCTGGTCTGTTAATTTATTTTGCACAGATAAACTCTATTCTCTTAGCTCAGGATTATTTTGGAGGAGATGAAATGATCCTGAAAAATTTGAGGCATCAAAGGATTTGTGAAATTTATTCGCACATACTTATTATGTCATAGATAAAGGAAGGCCAGAGTTTGTTTATATTTTAAGTTAAATAATCTGGCAATATGGGGTTTGGGTTTTGCTTTTATTCTGATAAGATTTCATGAAAAGGTTTTTATCCTGAAAACATTTTATGCTTTCTTTAAACAAAACATTCTTTTTAATTACCCATTTTTCTTAATATTTAGTTTAACATTTTAAAATGTCCTATCATAAATGTTATTCGAAAATCACAGGTTGAACATGTACTTCCTCTTTTGAAGCGAGGGATTGGTATTCACCATGGTGGTTTACTTCCTATTTTGAAAGAAACTATAGAAATTCTCTTTTCTGAAGGATTGATAAAGGTATGGTTTTATTTTTATTTGTAATGCCACTGAATTGTGTCCTATAGACAGTTTGAAGATTACAGTTAACATTGTTTGTGAGCAGTTTTATTTTGTTTCTTCTGTGTGGGGGATTGAACCCAGGTCCTCACACATGGCTAACCAAGCACTCTATCACTGAGCTATCCTCACAACCTCTCTCGGCAATGTTTTGATTTTTGTGTTTATTCTTAAAGAATAAATTTTGGCATGCAGATTAAAAAAGAAATCATGTTTCCTTAAAGTAAGAAATAGTATCACTATTGAATACCTTTTGGAGAAGGTGCTGTCTACTTATTAGACATGGAGTTGATTTAATAAGTGAACTTCTTCCTACTGATTAAGAGGACTCATTTAAAGAAGACAAGAACTGCTTGTTAAAGTTAGGAAAGAGAGGACTGGGGTTGTAGCTCAGCAGTAGAGCACTCGCCTCACACATGCAAGACTCTGGGTTCGATCCTCAGCACCACTAAAAATAATTAAGTGAAATAAAAGTATTAAAAAAAAGAATTAGGAAAGAGAGTTATAGAATGTTTTGATTGAACCCATGGAGAGTCTAATTTGATTTTCTAAAAAAATTACATTGATGCTTGAACCCAGAGGGTTACAGTTTCACATTGGAAACATGAGCTTCTATATGACTCACCAATTATTTTATATTTAAAAATCATTAAAATTTTAAAAAGGATGGAGCTTTATTGGAGAATTTTAAAGCCTTACATAGAATTTTTTTAAGAAATAATTTTTCATCCTGAAGAATGTATTTGAGGTATCAGGGTATCAGGGATTGAACTCAGGGACACTCAACCACTGAGTCACATCCCCAGCCCTATTTTGTATTTTATTTAGCGACAGAGTCTCACTGAGTTGCTTAGTGCCTCATTATTACTAAGGCTGGCTTTGAATTCACGAATTCAGAGACGATCCTCCTGTCTCTCCCTCCCAAGCTGCTAGAATTACAGGTTTGAGTTACTTTAATAAAGATTTGGTAATGTTTATACTGGGTCTTAATAAGTCCCTTTTTTCCCTTCTAGATTATAAATTTGTGAAGTTTTACTTTTAAAGGATTTTTTTTTAAAAAGTATGAATGATAGTTGTTTGTTGTAAAATTCAAGTAATTATAAATAAAATTAAAAGTGAAAGAGATGCATTCCTTTCATTTCCCACAAATACCTTCATTCCTTTTAGCCAATGAATATTAAAGTATTATCTTTCCTATTGAGGAAAATTTGGTGTCTTAGTGACATGTACATATATCTTTTTATGCTTCAACTATTTTTGTTGGTTCAATCTTAGTTGTGATCCTAAAGACTGAGTCTGACCTCCCCTGAGATCACAGTGTTGAAGTGATTTCCAGATCTCTTGTATTATTAGTGAAGAAGCCAGGAAATTTTGCAATATGTGTTTAGAAAAACATTGTACAGTTTGAAGCTTTTTTAGACAAGTTGAGAGAATTCTCGTTAACGCCACTAGAATTTAGAATAGGCTGTTTTCCTTGAACTAAAAAATTTGGGGATACAAGGGACATCAAATAATATCTAATACTTTTGTATGCAAAATATTACAATACATTTGCAAATAGCATCTTCTCTGTTATTTTTGTAGGATCTCATTAAATAATTAAAAATTATTGATAGTTTTTTACTCCTGAAAATTGTAAGACTGATTTTTATCTTAAAATACATGTTTAATTATATATTATTTGTTTAGGCCTTATTTGCCACAGAGACTTTTGCTATGGGAATTAACATGCCAGCTAGAACTGTTTTATTTACAAATGCCCGTAAATTTGATGGGAAGGATTTCCGATGGGTGAGTAAAGTAATTCATATATTGAAATAACTTTGATTTTTGTTTTACCTAAAATGACTTTGCTTTGGAGATTTTTCAGTCCCAAATACTTAAGAAATTGTACCTGAGCTTATATGGTGGAGATTCCTTAATTTGAAAAAACTTCAAAATAATAAAACACTAATGACCAACATGATGCTCAAAAAATTTTGGCTTTTGGAGCAGTTCAGAGTTTTGTATTAGGGTTGCTAAACTGATAAAGTCTATACATGTTCCAAAATCCAAATTCCAAACATTTCTGATATGGGATATAGAAATCTGTACAAATTACAGATTTGAAATCTAAAAATTAATCAAGAGTAAACCATGGATCCCTTATCTATCCAGTGACTCCCAGAAGCTCCTTTGGATGAAGGAGTTTGGTGATGGGAGATAAGTCTATGAGTTATTTTTTAATTCTTTTAAACATTTTAAATCTAGAATGTTCATTTCTTAAAAGTTTAAGGTATGTAAAACACCCCTATTACAATGGCTCTTTGCAGCTCACTGTTTTCCCCTTCAAGTATAAAATAGAAGTTCTAATGGGTTTACATACATATTTTGTAAACACAGAACAAAAGAGAGTTGGGAGCATGGGTGAAACAGTGAACGGGGTAAATAGTAAATCTTAAATCCAGAGAAAAATACCCCATTCATCAAGCAGTTACCAAGATTAGATACTGGGATGCTAATGTAAAATCAAGAACTAAAAAACCCCAACTTTAAAGAGAATAGTACCACATGAAAGTTAACAGACATGCAACATGTCTATAATCTTATATCTAAATATTATAGATGCTCTGAGAAGCATTTCTAGAAGGATAATATTGTAAGAAGGGAAGTCAGTTGTATGACTCATTAGAGTCAGGGGAGACTTCATAGAGAAGGTAGTTCTTTACTATCACCAGGTGCGTCTTTATCAGGAAGGCAGTGAAGCATTGGTAAGAGTGAAAAGCAGTGATAAACGAAAATTTTCTACATTGAGTATTCAGTATGAGCCAAAGACTCATTTAGTATAACATTTGGGGAGAATTATGAGTAGTCCTTTAGTTAACCTTTTATCTTTGAAATTTATCATTGATTCTTAATATAATTTCTCCGTGGTTCTTTTCAGCTTTAGAGACGTTTCAGGCAGTAATTACTAATTATCAAAACCCTGACATGTACCCATGGTAGAAGTGTAATAACAACAGTGTTTTTTTTTATTTGTTTTGTTTCAAAATGTATTAGATACTATAAAATAAAGAGAAATTTAAGCATAGTGGGCAATGTCAATTCTCTAGACATTTTTTACGTACCCTTCTAAAATGTTTTTAACTTACTTTTTTAAATTGAAAGGGGTAATTTATGTAGAATATGATTTTTAATTATAAAGAGCTATCTTTCGTGTTTTGTATTTTAAATTAATGTAATTTTTGTTTTCCATAGTCTGTCAGCTTAAAATTAAGAGAATTCTATGTGTAAAATTGATGCTATAAGAAAATACATACTAAGTCTTTTGTAACTTGATCCTTGGCATTCATTGTCCTTTTGTGGGAAATGTTATAGTTTGGATACGAGGTGTCCCCCAAAAGCTCACGTGTGAGACAATGTAAGAAGACTTTGGGGCTGTGAAAGTCTTAACCTAATCAGTGAATCACTGATGGTATTAACTGAGTGGTGGCTGGAGGAAGTGATTAATTGGGGGCATGGCCATGGGGTATATATTTTCTGTCTGGAGAGTGGAGTTTTTCTTTTTCTGCTTCCTGATCAAAATGTGAGCTATTTATTTCCCTCTGCCACACTCTTCTGCCATGATGTTCTGCCTCACCTAGAGCCCCATGAAATGGACCAGTCTTCTATGGACGAGGACCTCTGAAACCATGAGCTCTCAAATAAACTTTTCCTCCCCTAAAATTGTTCTAGTCGGGTCCTTTAGTCACAGCAGGGAAATAGCTGACTAAAACAGTAATACAGGATCTCAGGATAAGGGTAAGTAAGGAGCTGAATTTAACAAAGCAGCCTCTTCTTCATGATTCAAGATCATAATTTCCTAATTATGATTTTAAAATTATCATTGATGCCCTTTGATCCTGCTGAGATTTTTATTGAATTTTAAAAAAAAATGTTTTGATGCTTATAAGAGTTGCTATTTTTGTTGTTTGTATAGTACTTCCCTTGTTCTAAGATGACTGATCTATTCTTGTTTGATATTATAAGTAGTATGCCTTCTTATAAGCATAGTGTTTCTTCACTCTTTTTGAGGTTTTTTTTTTTAATGGAATTCAGACTTATACATGTACTTATACAAATAACTATTCCCAGTGTTCATGTGGTTCAGTGCTGCTTTGAAAGGTTGCATATGAAAGATTCCTAACGTTTCTCCACTTGTTTATCCTCAGTGGCAGATGAATTGTACCAAATCCCAAGCATACATATGAAGAATTGTGCCTTTTTTAATTATAGTTTTAATTTTATCTTAATCTTACTTCAGATTTAGAAAATTAATTATGGTCAAGTCACTATATTTGGTTGAGTTTGGTTCATTGTTTGCTTTCTCAGATTTCTCTGTTTTTCAGACTATTAGACTGAAAGTTGTTTTTTTTTTTTTTTTTTTTAAATACCAGTGAATAAGCCAGTATTTCCTGGTAGCTGTGGTGTATTTGAAAACATGAATCAGCAGTTACTGGCTTAGAGCTAAAATTTAGTTTTGTAACATTATTCTCAGGCTGGGGATGTGGCTCAAGCGGTAGCGCGCTCACCTGGCATGCGTACGGCCCGGGTTCAATCCTCAGCACCACATACAAAGAAAGATGTTGTGCCCGCCGAAAACTAAAAAATAAATTTTAAAAAATTCTCTCTCACTCCTTCTCTCTCTCTCTCTCTCTCTCTCTCTCTCTCTCTCTCTCTGTGACGTGTGTCTCACACTGTCTTTAAAAAAAAAACATTATTCTCAAGTGTTTTGCATTTGGGAACTTCTACTTAAATTTTTCTATAAGTTCTTGTTGTTTAAAATCGTGTTTTCTTCCTTGGAATGTAGAAATTTTATTTGTAAAATTTAAAATAAAAATTCAAGAACATGGGGGGAAAAAAAAGGAGTTTCTCCTAAACTCTATTTTAATTGTGTTCATTCAGATTTCCTCTGGTGAATACATTCAGATGTCTGGTCGTGCTGGAAGGAGAGGAATGGATGATAGAGGAATAGTAATTCTTATGGTAGATGAAAAGATGAGCCCAACAATTGGAAAACAACTACTTAAGGTAACTGAGTTAAGGTTCCATGCTTTTACAAGAATTGTAGAAATATACTTCAGGAGCAACTTCACAATTAGTTGTGTCGGTTCAAGTACCTTTCTAAAAGTAGATGATTTTCATTGAACTATTTAAATTTAGGTAGGTAGAAGAAAATAACCACTCAAGATACTGATATCTTGCATTGTACTTCAGCTAAAAGATGAAGAGCCGCTTATACAATGGAGGTGGCTGGGAAGATGCCCAAAGAGGGCAGAAATGTTTATTTCAACCTCTAGATTTAGGATACCTCTATTTGCTTCCTCCACTGTACAAGTTGCAGTTTACCTATCTGATAGGAAGTGGGACACATAATATTGATGTTTTGGACAGTCATCTTCCTCAATCTTTTCAAGCCCAAATGCTTTAATAAATTCATCTAGCAAATATACTTTTACAGTTCACTTTGTTAATTATAAATATCTTAATCATAAATTTGTATTTTAAGCTTTATTGAAAATTAGCTTTTTATTTTGTTTGCTTAGTTTTTGAATTTTGGATGGTTGAGGAATTTTCCAGAAGTTTAACTGCTTGCTTTCCTTCTTTATTTAGTAAGAAGTCCTTAGAGAAAACATAATAAGATAGGAAACATAAAATGAACTAAACACATAACATTAATTGCTAGCCAATTAGCTCCTCAAATGAAGCTGTAAAACATTTTAAGTTACACCTATGTCTATATGTATCAAATAGATTTCTGTTTAACTTCTAAAACTTGGGAAGAATTTACATTGGGTAGTTATTACATACATATATCAAGGGAAAATTAGATAAAGATGTCATGTATATTTTTCTTTGTTTTTATAAAAGTAAAGACAAAGCATGACTGTACATATTCATAATGGTCATATGGTATCATGTTTTCAGTTTCAAACATCAACACTTGAAAGCCTTTTCACAAGGATTCATATAACTTTAATTCTTCATGGAAGGAAAATTACACAAGACCAAAAATTTGTATTATTATTCTCTTTGACAAGTGGCAGATGTAACAAGTACTGTTTTTCTTTCCTTGTATTATATGTATGAAAAGAACAGAATCAGGTTGCCAGATTGTAGGAGGTAATATTTTTAGGATAGCATCTGGTTCTTTAAGTACAGTTTCATTCCATTCACTTGACATTTCTGGATTTGTTGCTCTGTAAGTGTAAAGATCTGTTGTCTTTCATTTAATTCTTAGAACATTTTCAGCAACCCAAGAAAGAAACCCTCTACTTCTTAATAGTCACTCTCCTTCACTACTAAGATCTGGCTTCTTAAGTTCTAGACAGCTACTAATCTTTCTGTTTCAATAGATTAGCTTATACTGAACATTTCAGATGAACAGGCTCATATAAAATGTGGCCTCCTGTATCTGTCTTTGTTTGCTTAATGTAATGTTTTCAGGTTTCATCTTGTGTCATGTGTCAGTACTTCATTTCTATTTTATCAGTTAATATTCCATTGTATGGGTATACTACACTGTGTGTGTGTGTGTGTGTGTGTGTGTGTATGTACATTGCTTGATTGATTTCGGTACCAAGAGGGAATTTATATAGTCATATATTACTGCTGAATAGAGAAGTGATCCCAATATTACAATGAAATTATAGTTAAGAAGATTCTTTTAACAGAATCTTAGATTCATCATACTAAATAAATTGAAATTGAAACTAGAACAGTTAAGATGGTAGTGTAATTTAGGTATGATTTGATGAACCACTGAACTGAAATGGTAGCAATGGTAAGAAAGCAAAAACTAATCTGAAATGTATTGAGGAAATAATCTGTAATGATTAATTAAAAGGAAGGGGGGAAAAAACAGAAGAAAGAACTCCTAAATTATAACTTAAGTGAGAAACTCATTTTCCTTTAATCTATGAGAGAAATAAGTTGGTTAGATAGGGAAAAAACAAGAGAGATTTTATTTTAAATAGTATAACTATCTTGTTTTTCATTCAAACTGGAATACTGTAAGATAAAAGGAAGGGGCTATTAGTAATTATACCAGTTCAATAGGGAAAGGTGGGACTACCTTGGGCTTACTTGGATACAGTGTCAGAATCTATGCTGAATTTCTGGTGACTGAAAATTCAATTGTGTGTCTTGTATAGCAGTTAAAAATACAGAAGCATGGACTGTGGTTGTAGTTCAGTGGTAGAGCACTTGCCTTGCACATGTGAGGCACTGGGTTTGATCCTCAGCACCACATAAAAATAAATAAATTAATTAAAGATATTGTGTCCATGTACAACTAAAAAATTTTTCATAAAATACAGAAGCAGGGCTAGGGTTGTGGCTCATCGGTAGAGTACTTACCTAGCACATGCAAGGCCCTGGGTTCGATCCTCAACACCACATAAAAATAAATAAATAAAATAAAGGTATTGTGTCTTAATACAACTAAAATAAATATTTTTAAAAAATACAGAAGTAGAGCTTGGGGTTAGAAATAAACATTTGGCATATTGAAACCCCAGATTTCTTAGAGGAGGTAATACAGAAGATAAAAATAACAGAAAATTAAAACTGAGCCTGTTTGCAGAATTAAAAAATAGCTGAAGTTGTCTAGTTCCTCTTTTCTAAGAGTCTGTTATTTATGCTAAATTTGCCCCTCTTTTGGGCCTTATTGTTAAGGTAAGTGAATAAATTTCCGAATTTTATGGCTCTTGAGGTTTTCAGAGTTAAATACCTTCATTTGATATTCTGGTAAAAGATCTACTTCTTTTTCTCATAAAAGCTGTCTACATACATTTAAAAGTCTGAATTCTAAATGGTGGGTCTGTAGTTCTCAACTTAAGATACCCTGAATAATAGAATTTGCATATTTTACTACACCATTTAGAAATATTTAGCATACTTAGTAAAATTTCTAAATATTTCAGCATATTCCCTCAATGATTTAGTCATTCTTTTATATAATTATATACTTTCATACTTATGAGGTATTAGCATTTAAAAACATACTTCCGAAGAAAACATTGCTAAAAAAAAAAAAAAAAGTTTAGATGTAAAGGTAATATTTTGGATATAAACCTTATTGTAAGTTAAGGTCACACTATTTTAAAATTCCACAATAAAATTTATTGTATTTTACAGTGAAATATACTATCTATTCCTTAGTCTCGCCCTTCTTTGGTAACAGCCACAATTAGGAGGACAAAAAGGAATTATTGAAATATACATAAAGAATGGTCTTTAAATTTAGCAGTTTGTCACAGGAATTTCAGGATACTTTTATTGGACTGGGGACGGAGGTAAGTGGTTAGAACATTTGCTTCACACATGGAAAGCCCTAAGTTCTCCAGCACCATCAAAAATAAATAAATAAAAATTTGAAAATGCATTTTTATCTGAGTATCATACCAATATAATTTTAGTGTGCTGTGTCAATATACATTAACTCATGCTTCACTAACAGATGTAAATTTAGGAACTTAAGACTTGTTTCTCTTACCTGCTATGTATTCATTGCTGGTTGGTAGAGGAGATTGTACTTATCATTGTTAGATCTGATGATACCACAATAATCTGGTACACTATTAGTCACTGTGCCAGAGGGGAAATGATAGCTTTTCACACCAGCAAGTAAATATGCACCCAGGAAGTGAGTGACATGTCACTTTCCTCTCAATTTATTAGGGGGCCAGAAAAGCATAATCCTACCATGTGCTTGCAAAGCAGAAAACTAAACACATTTGGCATAGTGTTTTAATTACTATTGTCCTAGTGATTTCTTTTTTCCCCCTTCACTTTCCCAAACATCAACTATTTTATCACTTTACATTAGTCATCTAAGGGAAAGAACTAGTATAGTTCTGTAGTATCACATAACATAGATTAAATGATTAAGCATTATAACATTAAAATGCTTATAAGAATTTATTTAAAAACTTATGACATTGATGTTATTCTCCCTTAGGGCTCAGCTGATCCTCTAAATAGTGCTTTTCATTTGACTTACAACATGGTTTTAAACTTACTACGTGTAGAAGAAATTAATCCTGAGTATATGTTGGAAAAATCCTTCTACCAGTTTCAGCATTAT
Source organism: Marmota marmota marmota (assembly GCF_001458135.2). Taxonomy (NCBI): domain Eukaryota; kingdom Metazoa; phylum Chordata; class Mammalia; order Rodentia; family Sciuridae; genus Marmota; species Marmota marmota. The sequence continues at coordinate 7,277,994 of NW_025999924.1, read as the reverse complement.
AGAGCAATTCCAGGAGTAGTAGAAAGTAAGTATAAAATGACTGTAACAGAGAAAGTAAGTATAAAATTACTGTAATAACAAAATGACTGCATTGCTGACTGCATTTGGCCACTTTTTTTTTTTTTTTCTCTAGTAAGGCAAAGCTTGGTCTCTATATAAAAAAGACTACAGAACTAAATTCTGGTCTTTTTATAGAGAGGAACATTTGGCAATACAGTTTTTTCTAGTTGGTTCCACCATAGTACAATTTATTGGTTTAGATACAGATATATGTATCACATTATTCATGTTCTAGAATAATAGTACAACCAAAAGCTTGCATATTAAAATTTGATTTGTAAGAAACATGTATATATTAGTCTTAACCTTTTACTACTTCTCATTATGAGAGTGTCACAGCATAAGCTTATGAATGATTATTGAAATATAATGCTTTAATGTGGATTCATTTCACTGCCTTTAGAACTTCTAATTCCTGATATTAAGATAATGATTTTTAAAGTCCAAAACTAAATTTTCTATGGTAACTACATTCAAATTGTTCATTGATCTTTATAGAGGGTAGTGTGGCAGGTCATCATATAGTGCTGATTTAAAAGTAAATAAAGGTGGTACAGAATAGAGGACACAGAAACCAATCCACAAAACTACAACTATCTTATATTTGATAAAGGGGCTAAAAGCATGCAATGGAGGAAGGATAGCATCTTCAACAAATGGTGCTGGGAAAACTGGAAATCCATATGCAACAAAATGAAACTGAATCCCTTTCTCTCGCCATGCACAAAAGTGAATTCAAAATGGATCAAGGAGCTTGATATCAAATCAGAGACGCGCCGTCTGATAGAAGAAAAAGTTGGCTACGATCTACATTCGGTGGGGTCGGGCTCCAAATTCCTCAATAGGACACCCATAGCACAAAAGTTAATAACTAGAATCANTGGAGGATGGGAAAGGCAGCGGAGCACAACAGACACTAGGATGGCAATTTGTAAATCAATGGATGTGTAACTGATGTGATTCTGCAATCTGTGTATGGGGTGAAGGTGGGAGTTCATAACCCACTTGAATCAAAGTGTGGAATATGATATGTCAAGAAATTTGTAATGTTTTGAACAACCCACAATAAAAAATTAAAAAATAAAAAAAAAAAAAGAAAATAAAGTGACTACTAGGCTTGAAAATGGAAAAAAAAAAGTAAATAAAGGCAAAAGTTTAAGTTACTGGTTTACATAAATATTATAAAAATAGTTCACAGTTATTGCAAAAAAAGAAAAGTGCAGTAAACAGAAAAGCTAAATAATCTCACACAGGTGGCTGTACAACTACTGTTAACAGTTTGTATTTCTTCCATCCTTTCTCATGCCTGTGCTTTTCTTTTTTTATAAGGTAAATGCAGTTGAGCTTTTTTCATAATAGTTACTATTGTGCTTGTAATTTATATCATTACTTATTGTTTATATCATATGTTAAATATTTACCCTATGCCTAGCCTGTATTAAATGTTTTACATTTACTAGCTTGTTAATTGTAGCTTTTTAAAATTGAAGTTCGAGGGACTGGGGTTGTGGCTCAATGGTAGAGAGCTCACCTAGCATGCATGAGGCACTGGGTTCTATTCTCAGCACCACATAAAAATAAAATAAAGATATTGTGTCCACCTAAAACTTAAGAATAAATATTTTAAAAAGTCATAAAAAAATAAAATTGAAGTTTAAGTTCCTTTGAAAAAATGTGATTTTTTTGTTGTTGTTGGGTGTGGTGGTGCACACCTGTAATCCCAGCAGCTCAGGAGGCTGAGGCAGGAAGATCACAAGTTCAAAGCCAGCCTCAGCAAAAGCAAGGTACTAAGCAACTCAGTGAGGCCCTGTCTCTAAATAAAATACAAAATAGGGCTAGGGATGTAGCTCAGTGGTTGAGTGTCCCTGAATTGAATGCCCAGTACCCCATTCCCCCAAAAGAAAAATGTGATTTTTAAAATAAGTGCATAATATTTTATTTTGTGAATATACCATTATTTATTTAACAATGAGATTTCTTTCTGTCTCTAGTATGTAGGTCAGTTCTAATCTGTTTTTTTTTTAAAGTGGGGACTTACAACATGACTTACAATGTGGTTTTAACTTACTACGTGTAAGTAGAGACCCACTCACCCACTCTTTTTTTTTTTATTATTAATTTGTTGTTGTTGTCGTAGATGGACAGCATGCCTTTATTTTATTTGGTTTTTTCATCTGATGCTGAGGATTGAACCTAGCGCTTCACACGCCTCACCCACTCATTTTTATTGTCGCCAAATTAAATGAAGTATAATGTGCCCTAGAGGAATAGAAAAGGCTTAGGAGATCCAAGAAAGTTAAAGTCTATCTTGGTGGCTTGCTTCAACAGCACATACACAAAAATTGGAACGATACAGAGAAGATAAGCATGGCCCCTGGGCAAGGATGACATGCAAATTCGTGAAGCAGTTCATATTTTAAAAACAAAAATTTTCTCTCATTGTTTTTAACCTTTGCCTAGATGATAACCATAACTATTTCCCCTTAATACCTCTGGTGTTAGATAAAATCTTTTCAACATATAACCTGAAGGAGCTTTGGCATCATTTTACAGATTTAAAAATGGGTGTGGGTTAGAGCTAGAGAAATTAAGTCAGTGTCTTAAGTTATACATTTGATTTATGGCAGAATCAAGATTAGAATCTTGGACTCCTGCTACCAACCAATCTTTTTAAGAAGAGGACAAGAGTATCTCTAGTAACTCCCTTAACTGAAATAAAATAAGGATGACAAAAGAATAAAAAACTTGAGCTAGGTGGTTTTAAGACACCTTTAAATTTTCAGAAAGTTGTTGAATTTTTAAACCACATCTGTAAAATCAATGGCAAATATATAATTTCAGATGTTTATTATTTTCTTATAAAAATATATAATGCCATTTGTTGATAGCAAAGAGAAAGTATATTTTTAGTTTTAGAGAACTGTATTTTATTTTTATATGTTTTTTTTAGTTGTTGATAGACCTTTATTTTATTCATTATTTATACATGATGCTGAGAATCGAACCCAGTGCCTCACACATGTCAGGCAAGGGCACTACCGCTGAGCCACAATCCCAGCCCTAGAGAACTGTTTTTTTAAGGGAGCTGTAAGTCTCCTCCCACCAAGAATTATGTAATAATAAAATAAGATCAAGAAGATTTAAGTATACTTTGGATTTGAGTTTGAATCAAATTTAAGTACACTTTGGATTTGGGTTTGAAATCAGATTAGCATGAGAGAAGGAAATTCATGAATTTTAGCTCATATCATAGAAATTTCAGATATTTTCATTGAAACAGGTATATGGTTACAATAGTTTAAAAGAATTAAAGTCTTACTAGGCAGCACTAAGTTATGCAAAGTAGGATAATTACATTTATATGTACCCAGTGGTTAGACTGGTTTATAAACTGAATAACCAAGAGAAACAGAGATGCGTGTTGGTGTACTTACATTTGCTTCCCCCCACCCTTTCATGTAGTCCAACAGTCTATTTTTATACTTATTTTGCATTTCCATAGAAAATACCATAAGTACATTGGGATGTAGAGGGAAAACTTCACAAATATTTTCTTATTTATTTAAAGCCCTTCTATGACTCTAGCTGAGTTCACATTGTTCATTATGACTTTGACCAAGACTCTGTTACTTATTCTGTAAACTTAAAATATAACCCCTATTTCTCCATTCCCTATCCTCTATTTTCTCAGACCTCAGCTTTTGTTTTGTTTCATTTTGATGTAATTCCTGATGTTTACCCTTCCTAGTGTTGCTTGTATGCGTGCATATCTTCTTGCAGTATGCTCAGTCCCTACATATGTTTTTAAAGAAATGATGCCATTTTTCTAATACTTTGAAACCTGAAATGTAGACTATTATTTTTAAAGATACAGAATAAATCTTTATTTAGTAATACAGTGCTTTATTTATTGTTATACATCTTTTCATACAAGAGATACTTATAATTTGGTTTACTGAATTATAGTAAAACTAGGATTTCACTGTTATTTTATTGACTAAAAAATGCAAACCTAATTTAATCCTTTTGTTTAGCTTCATTAATTGATTATACCATGGCTAATAGTAGAGCTGTGGAATTAGACATGGGTTTGATTCAGTTCTACCTGAGCCTTAATTATTTGTTCTGTGATATTGGGATAATGCATCTCATGAGAATTAAATGAAATAATGTTACATGCTTAGTAAGTGCTTGTTGTAATTACTGAGAGTATTACTCTTGATCAGTAAAGCAATTTACACTTGAATCTGTTGAAAATTTTGCATAGTATTGGGAGTGGCAGTTTGTTTCTCTGTCACTCACAGGTCTTTTCTACGTATTTGGTTGCAAACTGTCTTAAGAGTTTATAGGTGTGTTTTAAATGTTACTTCCTAACATACTGGGGTTAAGTACTCATAGGATCTTCTACTTTTTACCCTTCATTGAAACCAGCTTCTTATGCTGATGTACTTTTACTCTCTGAATGTGATAGGAGATATATAGTTGCCCTACCCACCCACTCCTACCACCATCCACAGTTGAACATTGCTTATTCAGCCACCCATGATCAACTGTAGGTGAAAATACTAAATGGTCCAGAAATAAAATAATTCATAAGTTTTAAATTGCACTCCATTCTGAGTGCCATCATGAAATCTTGTACCATCTTACTCTGTCCGCCCTGGGACAAGAATCATCCTATCATCGTTGCTGTATATACTGTCCACTTATTAGTCACTTCATAGCTGTCTGAATTATCATATCTATTATTATTGTATCACAGAGCGTTGAAGAAATAGCACAAAGGTAGTGATGCTGTAAGTTCAGACATGCTAAAAAGAAGAAGGTCATAAATTACTTCCTTTCAGTATCATCTTACATTATCACAAAAAGAAGAATGTAGTACAGTAAGGTATTTTGAGATAGAGTCCACATTCACATGGCTTTTATTATAGTATATTGTTTATTCTATTTTATTATTATTCTTAATCTTGTACTGTGTTTGATTCATATATTAAACTTTATCATTGGTTTGTATGTTTAAGTTAAAACATGGGATTTGGTACTATCCATGGTTTCAGGCATCTACTGGGGTTCTTGTAACGTATACCTCATGGATAAGAGAGCACAACTTTTTTGTTCTTTCTTTAGCTTTTGAGAAGAGATTAGAGAAATTGAATTCTTTCAATTTGGAGAAAAATCAGGGCTTGCTTATACTTACTGACTTTCTGGGGTGGTATAAAACTGTAGTAAGTCTTAGATACAAAATAATGTGAGTTTTAAAAATATCTTTAAATATTTTATCTCATTAGTTAAATGATCTAATATAGAAGTGATTTGGAGTAGAGGAAGGTAGATAATAGGGAAGCATGCAAGCAGATAATTTATTATCTCCTTAAACTCTTTCTGTTAATGCTGTGTTCCAATGAGTGCTTCATAGTGTTACTTCGTAAATTTAGGTGGAAGAGCTGGATTATCATTTCATTGTGCAGTTTTTATTTTCATAACTTCTTAATGACTTTTATTTTCATAACTTCTTAATGACTTCTGTTTGTTATGTATCTTTTTGTAGGTTTTTAGTTTTTTTCTTTTTCTGATAATTTACTGCCGTATTATGTATTGTTATGGACAGCGTTCTAGCCTTTAATGAATTAAATACAATTCCTGTAAGCAGTGATGCAGTTCATTTAAAAGTAACCAGAGCTGGGTGTGCTGGTGCATCCCTATAATTGCAGCTATTGAGAAGGCTGAGGCAGGAAGATCACAAATTCCAGGCCAGCCTGAGCAACTTAGCAAGACCCTGCCTTAAAAATAAATAATAAAATTGCTAGGGATATAGTTTAATAGAGTGCCACTGAATTCAGTACCCCAGTATTGCACCCCCCCCCCCCCAA
>NW_025999924.1:7251902-7270455 GCF_001458135.2 Marmota marmota marmota | reverse complement strand
TTTTTTTTTTTTTTTTTTTTTTTTTTTAAGTAACTATACCATTTTCTTAATGCTATAGTTACTGTGGACAATAGTTTGGCAGCCATCCTCAACAGATTAAATACAGAATTACTTTGTGACCCAGCAACTCCACACCTGTATATATATTCAAAAGAATTGAAAATGTGTTCATATAAAACTTGGTCTCATATGAATGGTCATAGCAGTACCATGAACAGTAGCTAATATGTGGAAACAATCCAAATGTTCATCAGCTGGTAAATGTGTAAACAAATGTAGTATATTCATATAGTAGAATATTATTCAAACATAAGTCATGAAATACAGATACAAACTACATCCTGAAAACAATATGCTAAGTAAAGGAAGCCAGACACCAAAGGCCACATATTGTATGATTCCATCTATATGAAATATGTAGAATAGGCAAATGCATAGAGAGACAGAAAGTATAGAGAGAAAGATTGGCAGAAGCAGGAATAAGGAGTATTTGCCTAAAGGATATGGAATTTCCTTTGGAGGTAGTGAAAAAGTTCTGGAACTAGATAATAGTGGTAGGGGGTACATTGTGAATGTACTGAATATTACTAATGGTACAATTTTATGTGTATTATGCCACAATAAAAATAGTTTGTTAACAGTGGGTTGGAGGTATAATGAAATGAGTAAAGAAAGGCGGTCAGCACTAGAAGCAAGATTAGGGCAGCAAGTAGAATCCAGTATAATTTGATTAACTAAGAGATAAGTTGGAGACAAAGAAGGTAAATCTTAACAGAAGGGGGAAAAACGAGACATCATGCCCTACAGTCATCTCTGAAGATCTTTTCCTTAAAACATATAATCTATGCAAACTAACTTTTCCAAATGTAGTTATAGTGGGAAAATAAATTTCTTGGTTATAATTTATGTAAGGTATATAATTTTTTATATCATGTATATGTTTTATTTACAGAGGTAAAGAACTCAGAACAACAGTATAATAAAATAGTAATTCCCAATGAAGAAAGTGTAGTAATCTATTATAAGATTAGACAGCAACTTGCCAAACTGGGTAAAGAAATTGAAGATTATATTCATAAACCAAAATACTGCTTACCATTTCTACAGCCAGGCCGTTTGGTAAAGGTATGTCTTTGTTCCTTCATAAAATATTTGACTATTTGAATATTTAAAAATATTCTGGATACTGTAATATTTTCTTTATCTTGATAAAATGCTTCTTGCTACAATGGTTTCTCTATTATATTATTTAACTATTTCACATTGCTCAGGTAAAGGCCTTTTTTTAAACTTTATTTATTTTAATTAGGTATATATGACAGCAGAATGCATTTTGATTCATCATCCACAATTGCAGCACAACTTTACATTTCTGTGTACACAATGTAGCAGTGTATGAGACATATATGACCATATGTGCAGTCACATGTGTCTCTAGGGTAATAATGTCTGTCTGATTCCACCATCTTTCTAGGTGAAGGCCTTTTAATCACCACCAGTTTTCATTGTGGGGAATATAATTTGAAAAAGTCTTGGGGTTGAATATAAATTATTTTCAGTTATGAAATATCTTTAAAATGAGGCCATTTTAATTACTAGAAAAATTTATTAGATATAAAAAGACTTGAAATACACTGACATTTTTAGCATTTGTTTGCCAACTGAGACATTTCCTGTTATTGCTATTCTAGGGTCTATGAAATTTGCCATTGACTTTTTTCCCCCCTGTAGTATTAATGTCTTGTTCCTGAAATTTAGCAGTGATTTTTAACAAATATTAGGAAATTCAAGTTTTATTAGCCTATAATATAATACCTGGAAGGCTACAATTGTCTTTTTTGGATGTAAACATTATTATTTTTTGCTGTCTTTCAGGTAAAGAATGAAGGAGATGATTTTGGCTGGGGTGTAGTGGTGAATTTCTCAAAAAAGTCAAATGTTAAGGTAATAAACCAATTTCCTTTGAGTAAAATTTCATATATATTGTTGTTATTGAAATGTTTTTTAAGACTCATGAAGATTATCTAAATATAAATTTACCCTAAGAGGAGAAGTAATAAACTCTTACCTTAAGGAATTAATGTTTTGAATAATTTAAATTTTATACTTCATAGTTAATTTTAAAGCATTTTATCACATCGGAAGGAAACTTTTTTATCCCTCACTTTTCCTCAGCCCCATACAACTGTTTGTCTGTTTTCTATCTGCATAGATTTGTCTATTCTGGAAGTATCATGAAATAAATTTTATATAATATGTAGCCTTGTGATAAGCCTTTTTGGCAGTATAATGGTTTCAAGGCTTATCAGTATTTCATTCTGTTTTATGGCTAGATAATATTCCAGTATATAAGGATATACCTTATTTTGTTATCCATTTATCCGTCCACTGACATTTAGGTTGTTTATACCTCTTGGCTGTTATGAATAATACTCATGTAAACATTTGTTTACAGGTTTTTAGTGAACATAGGTTTTAATTTCTCTTGTGTATATACCTAGGAGTGGAATTACTGGGTTCTTTGGAAACTGTATGGGGTAAGTGGTTGAGGAACTGCCAGATTGTTTTCTAAAGTAGCTGTACCATTTTACATTCTCATCAGCAGTGTATGATGGTTTAGATTTCTCAGCAGTCTTACTACACTTACTATGTGACTTTTTAAATTCTGTTTGGTATGTAATGGTATTTCATTATGGTTTTGATTTTATATTTTCCTGATAACTAATGATGTCCGGGAAATTTTCAGCTTCTTATTGGTCATTTGTTTATACTTTGGAGAAAAAATGCTTCGGATCCTTTTTCTGTTTTCAAGTTAGAGTTATGTGCCATTTTATTGAGTTATATGAGTTCTTTATGTATAGACTATTTATAATCTTATCAGGTGCATGATTTCTTTTTTTGTTAGAGTATCAAGTAATTTTATTTTAAAAACTTTATTGATTGCTCACTTTTCTAAAACATGTACTGAGAACACAACAAACTCATCCAAGAGTCACTAATCTTTGGAGGACAGAATGAAGCCCTATACATGGAACCCACAAATGTTTTTCCTATGCTTAATGCCTTAGCTTTTGCGTTCACTCCAGGCTTCCATGTTTTGTCACCTCTGAAAAGGGGAAGGACAGTGGTTAAAAGAATTATGTACAAGAGGGTCACAACCAACTTTTAGCTTATCTGATACTAATGACTTGTATGTTCTAGCTTCTAACTTTGAGAAACAGTATTGGATAAGCACTGTCAAATACCTAATCCCTGCTTACATTTACTATTCTTATTCTTTCAGTCACCTTTGGAATTGTTTTTTCTTTTATTGCAGCTTCTGTTTATCCTGGAGCACAAACCCTGAAATTTATGTGTAGTGTCCATGTTGAAATAAAATGTTATTTCAGGCCCACCCTAGTGACTGTAGTGTTTATACTCTGTAGTGTGTATTGGGTATCATACCCTTGGTCATGCTGATCAAGTGGCAGTCCAATGCAAGGGGCACACAGGGACAACTTTTCCACTATCAGTCTTGTTCCCTGTTCTATGGTCCTTGGACATTGCTCCACAATCAAGGTAAAAATTTTGAATTCACTGGCCCTTCCCTGCCAATTGAAATTATGCTCTTATAGAACAGGGATCTACTTCCTTGCCATTAATTCAGTGGAGTTTTCAAAAGATGTCAGGAATATTCTTTGGACACGTCCTGGGATGGGGCTGGAGGGTCCTGGCTTTCACTCTAAGGAGAGGGTTCCAGCATAGCTGATTTTTTTTGGGTCATCAGAAACTCAGGAATTGCTTTTTAGATTGTGGTCTGAATATCTAGTTTAGTTTTGAATCTACCCCCTGAGAAGAAATCCTGTCTATGATTGCCAGGCTGTCCCAGCAGAAGCTGTCAAACAGGTCCTCACTCTTGAGCTGCTCCATGATGTTGCTGGCAGGGTTGGGGGTATAAGGCAGGGCTGGTGGTGCCCCCACATTGCCCACCAGTCCTTTACCCTGTTCCTGCAAGGGAAACAATCTGGCTTCTGCCCTGGGACTGAGAGCCCCACTGAGTTTATGGTGGCAGAGGTAACAGCAGAAGAAGCCACCCACAGGTGCATAGTTCCAAACATTGTCTGTTTTGTGGGTTGTCTTCACTCTCTTGATAGAGCTCTTTACAGTATAAAAGTTTTTAATTTAATGGAATCTAGTTTCACTTCTTTTCTTTTGTTGCTAATGTTTTTGGTGTTATCGAGACCACTACCAATATCAAGGTCTTGAAGATTTACCCATTTTCTTCTAAGTATTTTATAGTTTTAACTCTAACATTTAGGTCTTTGATCCTTTTTGAATTAATTTTTATGTATGTTGTGTGATAAGGGTGCAAATTTATTCTTCTCCTAGCACCATAGGTGAAAGTTCTTCCTCATTTGAATCATTTTGGCACCCTTAACAAAACTCTGTTTATGGTAGACTCATGGGTTTATTTTTGGACATGCAATTCTTTCCCATTGATCTGGATGTCCAGTTCTCAAGCCAGCACTTTTTCTACTCTTTCAGAATTGTTTTATTGCCATCTTAAAAATATTAAACCTTCTAATTCATGAACACAGCATATTTTTCTGTTTATTTAGGTCTTAAGTTTCTTTTTTTTTTAATATTTTATTAATTGTTGATGGACCTTTATTTATTTATATGTGGTGCTGAGAATCGAACCTAGTGCCTCACACATGCTAGGCAAGCGCTCTGCCACTGAGCTACAGCCCCAGCCCGGTCTTAAGTTTCTTTCAGCAATATTTTATTTCCCAAGTATAGGTTTTATACTTCTTTTCCTTAATTTATTCCTAAATATTGTAATCTTTTGATGCTACTATAAATGAAATTACCTTCTTCATTAAAGGTGTATAGAAACTTCTTCATATAGAAACCCAGTTGTATTTTATATATTGATCTTATATCCTGCAGGACTTATTTATTCTAATATTTTAGTGGAATATTTAGGATTTCCTATATATTGAATCATGTTGCCTACATGATTCACTTCTTCCTTTTCAATCTGGATGCCTTTTCAATCTGGATGCCTTTTTAATCTGGATGCCTTTTATTACATCTTCTTGCCTAATTCCCCTAATTAGACATTTTAGCAAAATGTTAATAGAAGTGATATCCTAATGTTAGGGGGAAAATGTTAAATGTGATGTTGCTCTTGTTTTTTTTGTAGGGGCCTTTCATCAAATTCAGCAAGTTCCCTTATTTTCTGGCTTGTTGGGTGTTGTTATCACGAAAGAGTGTTGAATTTTGTCCATTATAGCTTATGTGCCTATTAAGATGATCATGTGGATTTTTTTATTCTGTTTTCTATTCTGATGTGACATATTACTTTAATTGATTTTCAGGTGTCAAACCCACTTTGGATTCCTGTAATAAATCCTGCTTTGTTGTGCATGTTATTTATTTTGTATATTGCAGGATCCAGTTTGCAAGTTTGTTTTTGAGAATTGCTCCTAAGAGATACGGGCCTTGGGCTGAGGGTGTAACTTAGTAGTACAGTGCTTAACTAACATATGTTAAGCCCTGGGTTCAATCACCAGCTCCACGAAAAAGGAAAAGAAAAATGAGATACTGGTCTGAAGCTTTCTTGTGGTGTCTGTCTTATCAATGAGGTAATGTCAACGTCATTAAATGAGTTTAGGAAGTGTTTCTCTCCTTCTATAAATGTTTTAGAAGAATTTTTGAAGAATTGATATTTAATCTTTAAATATTTAATTGAATTTGGCAGTGAAGCCACCTAGCCCTAGACTAGTTCTTTGTGGGTATTTGTTTCCTGGATATGACATATTCAGATTATCTGTAACATTATTCAGTAACATTCAGAAGTTTGTATCTTGTTAGGAATTTAGTCTTTTTCATCTTGATTATGTAATTTATTCATATACAATTAAAATATTGCTTTATAATCCATTTTATTTCTGTACAGTTGTTCATAATATCTCCACTTTCACTTCTGATTCTAATAATTTCAGTCCTCTCTTTGAGCAAAGGTTTTCAGTTTATCTCTAGGTATTTTCTAATTTCCCTCTTAATATATTCTTTGACATCTTGATTAGTTAGGAGTGTGTAAATTTCCATATATTAGTGAATTCTCCAAATTTTTTTTAAAATTTCTTTCCATTTTTTCAAGAACATACTTGGCATTGTTTCATTCATTTTGAATGGATACAGGTTCGTTTAATGGTCCAACATAATGTTCTATCCTTCAGGTTTTCTGTGTGTAGTTGAGTAGAATGGATATTCTGCTATGTGGGGTGGGATATTATAGAAATGTCTCTTAAGTCTAGTTAGTTTAGGGTGTTGTTCATGTTTGATATAGTATAGACATTTGAACGGTTAACTTTTGCATGATATATCTTTTCCTCTCTTTTATTTTCTGTCGTTTTCATATCAGTAAATTTGATGTGTTCTCTGCTCCTATATACAGAATATAGTGTGATCTTGTGTTTTTATCAAACCTAAAAGTCTATTTTGGGGGGTTGTTTAACCCATTCACATTTAAAAAGGAATAGTTGAGTTTATATCTGTCATTTTGTGTTTTATTTTCTGAGTCTCATGTCTTATTTCTTCTATTTTTCCTTTTTCGCATTAAATGAATATTTTGCATTGTAGCAGTCTAATTTCTTTTCACAATATATTTCCTAGTGATTGCTAGGTTTTTCCATATACATTGTAAATTACATCAATAGGCCTTAGGTTTGTACCAAGTTATTTCCAGTGAGATATAGAAACATGATTTCTATTTATCTCTACCTCATTTTTCCCATCTCTTTACCGGCTTAGATTCTCCTCCTCCTCCTCCTCCCCCTCCCTCCCTCCTGTTTCTTTCTTTTTTCTTTTTTTTTTTTTTTTTGCAGTGATAGGGATCAGACCCAGAGACTCATGTATTTTAGGCAAGAATTTTACCATTTTTCCTCTTTTTATAGTATTGTTGTAACACATATCTATAAATATTTTAATCCAAACAATGCGTTGTTATAATTATTTCCTTAGTATAATTTACAGCTTTTCAGTATTTTTGGTGTTGGAAATCCAACACAGGGCCTTGTGCATAAGAAGCACCTACTTTACCACTGAGCTATAACCCCCAGTAGTTTTAATGGCTTTTGAAGAAGCTTAAAGCTTTTAGAAAAGAGAAAAATTATTTTTGTAACTATAGTTATATTAACATTTATCATTTCTTGGTTTCTGTATTTGTTCCTATGGATTTGAGTCATCCGAAGTTACTGGTTTATCCCAGAAGAGCTTTGTTCCTACCACCTCTTTTGTGCTGCTAAATACACTGCATTTTGATATATTATAGCTTAATAAAACAGTATATACATACTGTTTTTACATTGCTTCTTCAATAACTTAAAAGGAAAACTCATTATTACCTCTCTTTGTGTGTGTCGGGGGGAATTCATATAAATGTCTGGTGTCATTTGCTCTCAGACTGAAGAACTTTCTTTAGTATTTCTTTTGAAGCAGGTCTGCTAGCAACAAATTCTCTGTTTTTGTTTATCTGGAAATGTCTTTATTTGGCCTTAATTTTGGAAATTTTTCTGAAGAATTCTCAGTTAACAGTTGTGTTTTATAATTCGGGGTGTTTTTTTGTTTTTTCCTTTGATATGCCAACCCACTGCTTTCTGTATTCCATTATTTCTGCTGAGAAGTTTCTGTTAATCTTGCTGGAGTATTGTAAGTGTTGTGCTGCTTTCAAGATTTTCTCCTCATGGTTTGTCCTTCTTCATTTTTACTGTGGTAAATTTCTAAGTATAAAACTCTGCTGTGTACTTCTTTGCATTTATCCTAAAGTAGAGAAAATTATATGTAGATTAAATATTTTTCCCCCTGTCAGTTTGGGCAGTTTTCAACCATTATTTTGAGAAATTTTTTTCTCTTCCTTTCTCTCCAAACCCTCCTTATATGTGTAATTTTGAGTTTATTGGTGTCCCACATTTCTATGACATAGACTAAGTTCATTTTTTTAATTATTCCCTTTTCTTTGAATTGAATAATCTCTATCCATCTGTCTTTAAGTTTGCTAATGATTTCTGCTGCCAGTTCAGATCTATCATTGGGCCCCTCTAGTGAAAAAAATTTTTTTTTCATTTCAGTTATGCTCTAAAATTCTAGAATTTCCTTCTGAATCTTTTTTATAATTTATCTCTTCATTGATATTTTCCAGTCAACACATTTGTTATACCTTTTATGTTCCCTCATACAGTTTATCAAACATAATTATAATGACTCTTTTAAGTCTTTGTTTTAATCAGTATTCGGTCAGTCTAACATCCAGTTTCTTATATGCCTATATATATTCTTGTTACATGGGTCATAGATAATAATTGCCTGTTTCTTTGTACATTTCACTATTTTATTGGAAATTGGACATTTTAGATAGTATTGTAAGTCTGGGTATCGTTCTCCCTTGATTTGTTTTGTGCCTATCTAAATTATTTGAGTGAAGTCTCTTGTATCCCACTTGCCTCTTTTACACCACCATCATTAAACCTTTTACGTTGCTTCTGGGTGAGTAGGGGAACATAACTGAGAGAGAGAGAGAGAGACACCACCGTCATTAAACCTTTTACGTTGCTTCTGGGTAAGTAGGGGAAACATAGCCTAGAGAGGCGGGGGCGGGGGGAAGGGGAAGGGAGAGAAGGGGAAGAGAAAGAAAGAAACTAGGTTTATTCTGCAAAGTAGAAAGCTTACAATTTAGCTTATAGCTCTCATAAATATATAGGTCTACGAGTTCTTTTCCTTACTACTTCCACCATTTTTTAGTTCCCTTATGCTTGAACTTTCCAAATATTTCTTTGGGAAAGTATAGCTGCCTATTTGAGGGATTGCCGTTCTTCCTTGGAAAAAAATCTCTAGAGCCAAAGATCTAAAGCTGGGAGTGAGGGCATTGTTTCACTTGATATGAGTAACAAACTTGCTTTTAGGAGCTGAGGGCTGGGTTGAGGATGGTTGCAATAACCTCAAGTCTTCCCAGCTTGCTTCTCCCAACATGAAACCCAGTACCTTATAAGGCAAGGGAAAGGCTGTTGAGACCCTTAATTCTCAGCAGCACCACATCCAAGAATGGAACCTTTGGCTGACCAAGGGGTGCTGAAGAAAAGATCCCTACTCTTCAGCCTCTCTTGCCCAGAACTTAGCCTCAGCAACAAGTAATTGGGAACAGGATCAGAAATGGCATTCACCTGAGTACTGTGGGGAGAGGGAACTCTCCTGTATTTTTGGATTCACCAGTCTAGAGTTTCTGCTTCAAGCATGGGAAGAGTGAGAGAAGGGAGTAGGGATCTGTTGTTCTCTCTGAATTTTAGCAGACTTCCTTTTTTAAAAAAATATTTTTTAGTTGTCAATGGACCTTTATTTATTTATTTATTTTTAATGTGTGGTGCTGAGAATCGAACTCAGTGCCTCACACATGCTAGGCAAGTGCTTTGCCACTGAGCCATAACCCCAGCTCCTTAGCAGATTTTCTTGATAGGTTGTTTCTTATTTGACATATATATTCTCTAAGAACACTTCTAGGGACATTAAATGGTTGGTTTTTCAAATTTTCTCCAATTTTGCTAGGAAGTGAATTTGCAGAGCTTTTTACATTACTGTAGCCAGTACTTTAGTAAATCTAAGATTTTATATATTTAAAAAATTTTTTTTTTAGTTGGACACAAAACCTTTATTTTACTTTTATGTGATAATGAGGATCAAACCCAGTGCTACGCGCATGCACTAGGCAAGCGCTATACTGCTGAGCCACAACCCCAACCCCTAAGATTTTATATTTTTTGGGAAAGAAAAGTTTTAACTAATATAATTATGTGTAGACACTATAGCCAGAGTTTTTAAAAATTATTTACCTCCATTGATCCTTAATCCATGTATAAAAGTTATACTACTCAATGAGAGTTCTTTTAGGTAGAAGCAGAAAGAGGATTAGAGTGGAATACATTCATTTTTTTTCTGTTTAAATTGGTAAGTAATTTTTCTATTGAGCCACTTGTATTTGTCTTTTCACTAAAAATGTGAAGTATATTAATTTTAGAATCTAGGTCAAAAACACTAATCTAAATATTTTTGTGGCAAATAGATTTTGACATCAATGGAGAAAAATATACATTGTTGAATAGTTTGAGTCATTTAAGGAAATACAAATTTAACTTTGACCATTTCACATTTTTTTATGTTCTACAGGTTTAGAATTATCAAAATTACATTTTAATATGGTAATTTCAATTTATAGCAAGAAATCAGTCACATTTTAAAAAGAATGAAGAGAAGTTAGGAAAACGTAAATTCAATTATGATTAAAATAGAACATATGAACAAAATTTTAAAAAAATTTAAGGTCTGACAATTATTGGAAAACTTAAACAACACAATAGCTGTTTTTTATTATGTGAAAGATGATGTTGATCTATCTTACAGCATGTTAGGTAAGAAAAATTTTATAATCTTAGGAAATATTTTCAGTAGCAAATTTTTATTTAGTGTTATAATTAAGAAAGCTTTCAAGTGTCTTCAACCTTAGTAACACTTGAGGGTATTTGCATAATGTTGTTTTAAGTGGTAGCTATATGAAGGCAGATGATCATGTATGATATGTTTCAGTTATCTATGTAATTGTTCTATAGATGGAGAATACTTAATTTATTAAAATCTGAAGAATTGTCTATAACAGTTCTAGATTATCTAGAAACATTAAAGATTGCTCCTAAGTCTTAACAGTTTTCTTTTATGCAGATATCATATGTTCCCTAACACTTTGGAGTTAATTCATTCTTCAAACTATACAATAAAACTTACTTAGAACCTCTAAGGTTCATTTCACCCTCTGAAAAGGGAACATGACAATCACTGAGATGCTTTATAATCTTTGGCTTCTGAAGAAGAGTTGACAGTTGGTCATAACTTTGTTTAGCTCATTGTTTATAAAATTGATTTCTAAACTACTAGGCTGTATGATCTTTGCAGACAAATTATCTAAATCATAAATACATCCATTTTTGTTCGTGTCTAAATCAAGCTGAGTTATGTGTTGAAACTTCTTAAATAATCTCCTTTTGAAAAAGTTGATGCTGGGAAAAAACTAGCTTGTTTTCCTTTTGGATTGGAAAATGGAGTTTATTTTTTAATTATTATTTTTATTAGTTATTGATGGGCTTTTATTCAATAACTAATTTGTTTATATGTGGTGCTTAGAATTGAACTTAGTGCCTCACACATGCTAGGCAAGCACACTGCCACTAAGCCACAATCCCAGCCCCGGAGTTTATGTTTTTTAGTTTTTTTTTTTGTTGTTGTTTTGTTTTTAATTTTTTTTGTAAATCTGAAAATTCTAATTGTGTTTATGGTTTGTATTTGCAAGTATGTTTTATTTTTGTTAAATATTGGTTAGTTTTTTGCCAAAATAGTTTGTAGATACAGATTCATTTTCATTTATTGACAGATTTTGTAATGTCTTGGGTAGAAGCCAAGTCTTTGCCATGTTCCCCTTCAACCAAAGTAATTTTCCTTTTATATATTTCATGCAAAAGAGATTATTTGAATATTTTACTAAAGAGTAAGGAGTAATTCTTTTTGGGGGGGGGGATTGAACTCAGGGGCACTTGACCACTGAGCCACATCCTCAGTCCTATTTTGTATTTTATTTAGAGACAGGGTCTCACTGAGTTGCTTAGCACCTCGCTTTTGCTGAGGCTAGCTTTGAACTCAGAATCCTCCTGGCCTCAGCCTTTTGAGCCATTGGGATTACAGGTATGCACCACCATGCCTGGCAAGGAGGAATTCTTTACTGTAACAAAAAAGATCTCTTACTGTTTGAAATTACCAAACAAAGTATCATAGTACAAAAGATGTGATTAGTCCTGAGATCTAGAGATATAAAAAAACAAAAAGCCAGGCATGGTGGCACACACCAGTAATCCCAGCAGCTAGGAGGCTGGTGCAGGAGGATTATGAGTTCAGAGCCAGCTTGCAAGGCTCTGAGCTACTCAGAAAGACCCTGTCTATAAATAAAATATTAAAAAGGGCTGGGAATGTGGCTCAGTGGTTAAGCACCCCTGAGTTTAATATCTGGTACCAGGGGAAAAAAAAAAAGACTTTGTAAAATGATATGAAATCACATTATAGAAGTGCTAGTACACTGAATAGTAAAATCTGCTTTATCTATTTTGCTTGTTTAATTGGGGTGACTTGGATATTTTATTATTTTGGTGATTTGGATAATATTTTTTTATTTTCTGATACTGATCATTTTAATTTATTTTTCCAATTTTTGCATTTTATTTCACAGTGATCTTACTATTAAATTAGAATTCATAAGTACCAAGTTGTTGCTGTGTTTTCTCATCCAGTGGCACATGTTGAAGAATGCTAAAACAACCTTCATTTTATGAAATAAGCATTTATTGCACAGTGTGTGACAGTCATAATGCTAAATGCTGAGAAAACAGATCCTGTATACATGGAACTTAAAAATTTGGGGTCCATTTTTCAAGAATTAATGAACTTTCTTTATCCTCTTTTCCTAGCCTAATTCTGGTGAACTGGATCCCTTATATGTAGTGGAAGTACTTCTGCGCTGTAGCAAAGAGAGCTTGAAAAATTCAGCTACTGAGGCTGCAAAACCAGCTAAACCTGATGAGAAAGGAGAGATGCAGGTTTGTACTTTCTTAGGCTTCAAATACTTTGTGAATTATTTTTTTATCACTGGAGTTTTAAAATGTGATTATAAATGAGCATACTGTCATCATTTCTAAATTAGAAGGTTTAAGGTATTTTGGCATACATAATTAGAGCCTCTAATCATGAGGATGATTAATGAGATTTTATTTATTTATTTTATTAAATTATGACCAGGTAATAGTAATAGAGTAATAGTAATAAAGATAAAGAGAAATTAATAATTTAAGTTTCACACAAAGCTGCATTTTATGAGAGCTGTGAATATTTTTCATTATCACTTGTGACTGATTTTACAGTTTGAATCCATTTGTGATGTGTATTTCATTCTTATGGCAATAATGGTTGAAATAGTGTTTCAATAATGAGAAATTTCTTCCCAAGTTTTGTAAGTTAAAATAACTTTTTAAAAATATATTTTTTAGTTTTAGGTGGACACAATATCTTTGTTTT
This sequence comes from Marmota marmota marmota, assembly GCF_001458135.2. Classification (NCBI taxonomy): domain Eukaryota; kingdom Metazoa; phylum Chordata; class Mammalia; order Rodentia; family Sciuridae; genus Marmota; species Marmota marmota. The sequence continues at coordinate 7,257,312 of NW_025999924.1, read as the reverse complement.
ATTTTTATGTGGTGCTGAGGATCGAACCTAGTGCTTCACATTTGCTAGGCGAACACTCTATCACTTGAGCCACAACCCCAGCCCTAGTTAAAATAATTTAATTTACTCATGCTTTTATTAAATTTAAGACATTTGACTCACCACATGAGATGCCTGTATTTCTTGAATGTTTTTTATTTTCATATTGGTATAAATAAAATAATTTTTTGCAAAATATTTTATCATAGATTGCAAGTATCTCCTTGAAATCTAATATCATGGTCAAATTTTGTTGTTTTGAAACGTTGCTTATTAAAGTATGTAGTGTGTTGGCTAAGTCATTTAGGAAATTATATGTTCTAATCAGCTTGGTTTCTAGAAAGTAAAATCTGCAGCTGCAGCATCATAGACTGCTTCTTTGGATTAATAAATCAATTTGGTATTTGGATTTGGCAGTATTTAGTATTTGTGTTTTTATTAATTAATTAAAATTAATCAGTGCCATGATGAATATAAAACACAGGGCCTCATGTGTACTAGGCAAACACTCTACCACTGAGCTGGGAATGTAGCCAGCCCAAGTTGGTAGGCTTTTAAAAAATACTTTATTATTAAACATTTTTAAGTGGTGATTTAGAAGTTTGTTTATATTTCTGAATACTACCCAGCCTTTAATCTCTCTCCTTTTTTTCTTTTCTTTTTTTTTTTTTTCCTGGTGGCACTGGGGTTTGAACAAGGGCTTGCACATGCCAGACAAGTGCTTTACTGCAGAGCTACAGCCCCAGCCCAGCAACATTTAGATATTGTTTTAGTCAGCTTTTTTACTGCTGTGACTAAAGGTTCTGACCAGAAAAATTGTAGAGGAGGAAAAATTTATTTGAGTGCTCACAGTTTTAGAGGTCTTAGTCCATAGAAGGCCAGCTCCATTTCTCAGGGCTCAAGATGAGGCTGAATATCATGGAGAAGTGTGTGGTGGAGGGAAGCAGCTCACATCATGGTGATCAAGAAACAGAGAGGGAGTCTACTTTCCAGATACAAATATGTACACCAAAGCCACACTCTAATTTCCACCTCCTCCAGCCACACTGGACCAAGTCAGTTATCACCCCGTTAACCTCTGTCAGAGGATTAATTCACTGATGGAGTTAAGACTATGACAAACAATCATTTTTCCTCTGACTGTCATGCATTTTTTCATGTAAGCTTTTGGGGGACACTTCACATCCATACCCTAACAAAGTTTTTTTAATTTGTTCAATTTTTTTGCAGTGCTGGGGATATAACCCAGGGCCTCATGCATGCTAGGCAAGCACTCTTATCACTGAACCACATCCCCAGTCCTATTCATTTTTCTTCTAACTTGTTCTCCAGACTTCCATGGACAAAAAAAGTTTGTATAACTTTTCCCCCAAGAATTTATTTTACCTATTTACCATTTAGTTATAAAAGAAACTAAAATCCTACAATTTGGTACACATTCATTATGCCCAAATGTACCTTAGAAGTTACTGCAACTTGAAATAGTAAATACATGGCACTCATCCCACCAGTCTTTCTCCTGATGGATGTTGCTAATAAGTCATAGCGCGCTTTTACACTGAAAGTTTTTCAAGGAAGTGATCCAGGCAGCCATGACTAATGCATTGGAGGTAGTATTTTAGGTTAAAATTATTTACTGCTTCTCTTTGTTAGGTCCACATTTTTTTTTTAAAAAGAGAGAGAGATAATTTTTTAATATTTATTTTTTAGTTCTTGGCGGACACAACATCTTTGTTTGTATGTGGTGCTGAGGATCGAACCCGGGCCGCACGCATGCCGGGCGAGTGCGCTACCGCTTGAGCCACATCCCCAGCCCCAGGTCCACATTTTTAAGCCTAGGTGCTTTGCCTTTTTTACTTAGTGATATCAGAAACTTTGCAATTCTTAATAATCATGATTCAGTTCTGTTTAATAAATAATCTCTATAGGAAACCCCTTCACTGAACCCTGGACAAATCTTTTCTCTGTACTGTAGCATTTTTTAAAATTCCATTTATTTCAGGGTATGCTTCTAAGGTAATTAATCTAAAAATGTTGACTGATGGTCTGAAAAGAACAAAAAGGATTCCAAAATTTCATAACCTGAATTTGATGATTCCTTATGATTAGATAAACCCATATTTGAGTGCCATTCTATAAATTAACTAATGTATTTCCAAGTATTAGGGTCTTGAGAGACATTGAAAAATGGTTTTATATTAAAAGAGAAAAAGGAAGTAGTACAACCAAAGTCAGTGTATGATCCTAGTTTGGATCCATGGAGTGGAAAAGGGAAGTTAGTATAAAAGACATTTTTAGGAAAGTGGATGAAATCTTAACATGAACTATAAATTAGATGATATCATTATGTCAACATTATATTTCCCCTTAATAGTACTTTTCTGTAATTTTGGATTTATATGAAAATGTCAGTACCATAAGAGAACAAAAAAGGTAGAGAACTAAAGAGATATGACAACTAAATGAAATATTCGACCCTTGGTTTGACTTTGGATCTAAAATTGTAGTAGTCATACTAGTAGTAATAAAGTCACCTGGGCCAATTGGGGAAATTTGAATTAGACTATATATTAGGTTATGTTATTTTACTATTAAATTTTTAGGATCTTATAATATGTGGCTATACAGGGTAAAACACTTGTTCATAAAAGATGCATGATCTTGGGGCTGAGGTTGTGGCTTACCAGTAGAGTGCTTGCCTATTACGTTTGAGGCCTTGGGTTCAGTCCTCAGCACCACATAAAAATAAATAAAATAAAGGTATTGTGTCCAACTAAAAAATAAATATTAAAAAAAGATGTATGGTTTTAATTAAAACATGCATGTTGGTGAAATGAAGTGATATTAAGTGCAGCTTATTTTCAAATTATTTTTAAAAGAAGAGGAGGAAAAAAGAAGGCAAGAAGAAATAAATCCCCTTTTACTCAAAACAAAACCCCTAAACTTAATCAGGGAGAGAGAGAGAAAGCATTGTTAGTAGTTGGAAACCTATTAACAGTTTGAAAAATCTAGCTGGGAAATTGTTGAGAAAATGCAATGAGTAATTCATGGAATTGTTCAGTTGTTTTCAAATAGAAAGTTAGCTGATGATGTAGGAAAAACTATTTTTTTAGAAGCTGGGAAATAAGAAAAATGTAAATTAGTAATGAAATTTTTAAAGATTGGGACTTCAAAATAATGCTTTAAAAATGAAAGCTTTAGAAATACTAGTACTACATTCCTCCCTGGCAACAGTAGTTGTTCTCTTTAAACAATGTATGTGTAGTCTCTCCAGTTTCAGTCTCATGTCACTTATTAACATGGAATAAATATAGCCTACCTTTTATTTTTCACATTTGAGTATATGGTCTCTACTATTTTTAACACTGTTATTTACAGATTTGTTGACATTTCATGGAATTTGTTGCACTAAGTAATTTATGCTCAGTATTTCATGTACATTGTTTGATTTTTATACTCAAAACAGTTTAATGAAATATAATTTTATCCCTATTTTTATGGTTGAGGAAATTGAAGCATAGAAAAGTTATATAACTTGTTCAGGGTCACACAGCTGAAAGTGAAATTTAAACCCAGACAGTATTTACTTTAGAACCCAGGGACCTTCTAAATTTAAGAGCATTGTAAGAATGCAAAATGATATATTGATGGTAAAGGCATTCTTGGCTGGAAAAAACATGGACATTTGTAGATACATGTTCTTGAAGATTATATCTTAATGAAAATACGCTATTTGCTCTGTTTGAAATATTTTTTTTGTAGTCTTCATTTCAGTCCATCTATAACTTGATCCATCTTACTTGGCCATTTTGACTCTGATTTAATAGGAGTCTTTCTTCTATAGTGAGTCTTTCTTCTACAGTACTTTTTTTGAGTTCAAAAAGTGTCATATACTGAGAACATAAAAATGAGTAAACTATGGATTCTGTATTGATCTTTTATTTGTGTATACCATTTACTTGCCTGTTTAAAGATTTGAAGTAGGTTTTATTTTTTTAATTTTTATTTTATGAACTCAGGGGCACTTAACTGCTGAGCCACATTCCCCTCCCCCTATTTTTAATATTTATTAGAGACAGGGACTCACTGAGTTGCCTCCAGCCTCATTAAGTTGCTGAGGCTGGGTTTGAACTCAAGAACCACCTGCTTTAGCCTCCCAGGTAGCTGTGATTATAGGTGTACACCACCACATTCGGCTAGGTTTTACTTTTTACTTACAATCTACTAAGATATAAGGGGTAGGGAGCTGTTACTACTTATACCTGTGACATACCATAAATATGCCTGCCTTTGATGGATCCAAGTTTAAGAAATGACAGGTTTTGAAAATGTGTAATATTAATTGTGTTTTTATTTATAGGTTGTTCCAGTTTTGGTGCATCTCCTGTCTGCTATTAGCAGTGTCAGGCTTTACATTCCTAAGGACCTTCGGCCAGTGGACAATAGACAAAGTGTTTTAAAATCAATACAGGTATGCATGTTCATTTTATAACAACTAGAAATTTTATATAAATAGAATTCATAAAGAGGCAACTGAAATGCTTTTAAATATAGTCCTTTCAGAAAAGCTATAAAGAGTACCAGTAGTGGCAGTTATTTTCATAAAATGACTATAGCAAATAGATATACATGTAGACTTGTGCTTTCTTTGAATTTGTCAGCAAAGTGCATTACTGTTTTGTACTAAATATGATTTGCTTTGTTCATTAGGAATGAAAATAACTATAAGCTCAGACTGTGTAAAAAAAGTGTTATGTATAAAATCATGTGCCAGGACTTTTAGCCATTTTTTAATATAGTTAATAAATGGGTGAAATAATTTAATTTTCCCCTAGAAAAAGGAAGGTTTCAAAGTTATTTTGTCAATAAACAATTAAGTAGCATTTACTATACATTGAGGGCTCTGTACAGGAATCTGAGAAAACAAAAATAAATAAATGGAATGCTTTTGGGTTAACATAGGAATTTTTAAGCTATGGTTCATAGGGGGATTTCCTGAAATAAATGATTATTTAGAAAGTTTTATAAAATTTTTATGTATATGTGGATATTGTTCTAATAAAATGTTCTGGAAGACTTTAAAAGTTCCCAAAGAGTTTAAAACTCTCCTAACTAGGCTGATGATAGATAAATGTATTTTACAAGCTCATCAAGTATAATGTCCTGCTGAAATCTTTTTTTCTAATATTTTCAAAAACAGTGGTTTAGTTATGAAGAGAAATACACGTTAGTCGTTATTAAGTTGACATAAATAATGCAGTCATTCTGAAAACATGATTTCTTTGTGCATCTGCATTAGGTCAGTTTTTCTGCTAAATTTAAACTGTATAACCCTCAGGGTTATACAGTGGAGGAGGTAGAGAGAGAGGAGGGGAGGGGAGGGGAGAGGTGG
>NW_025999924.1:7161489-7251325 GCF_001458135.2 Marmota marmota marmota | reverse complement strand
GATGGGAAAGGCAGCGGAGCACAACAGACACTAGGATGGCAATTTGTAAATCAATGGATGTGTAACTGATGTGATTCTGCAATCTGTGTATGGGGTGAAGGTGGGAGTTCATAACCCACTTGAATCAAAGTGTGGAATATGATATGTCAAGAAATTTGTAATGTTTTGAACAACCCACAATAAAAAATTAAAAAAAAAAAAAGAAAAAATAAATAAATAAATTTAAACTTAAATTGAAATGAATTTTTGTTAGGCAAATTGCATTCTTGTCCTTTTGTCTTATAGATCACTGTGCTTTGTCCACAGAAACACATTTCAGCTTTGACATTATCTTTGTTAGTAACTTCACTTCATCTCTCTCCCCCACCACCCCCTGGTGTTGGGGATTCAACCCAGGGCCTTGTGCAAGCAAAGCAAGTACTCTACCAACTAAGCTATATCCCCAGTCCCTACTTCATCTCATTTTTATCTCATTATTTTTAAAAAGTTAGGCTCTTGTTTTATTTTGCCCCTTTGTAGACATTTATGTTAGTTCCCACATGCTGAGAGCCATAGCCAGTTGGAATGATGCTTGGCATTTTTGCCAGAACAGAGTGGTTGAGAAGTGATGCCAGCCAACCATTGAGATGATAATGGTTATGTTAAGCTGTGTAATCAGTTGTATATTAGACCCCTGCTGTCAGCCTTGGCCTGCTACTTTGGAGTTCTGGAGGGGATTCCCGGAGAGTTCCCATTGGTTGGGGAAGTGCTGGAGGAGGGATTTTCCGGAGGATGGATTTCTGGTTGGTGTGGTGTGTCCTGGGAGAAGAGAATAAAGGGGGTGCAGAGAATAAAGGAGTTCCTGTTTTGAACCTACAAGGCTGTGTGGTGGCTCGGTTATTTTGTGCCCAGCCAGACTGTGGCAACCACATATTAGGAAACCAGTGGATGAAAAATCAGGAATATTATCCTGGTAAAAGAACCCTTCTTTTAATGACTACAGAGTTCTCTTTTGCTATTTAATTTTTATACTTTAGAAATAAAATTTTAACATTTTTCTTGTCCTTGAATTTCATGCCTGTACTCTGTTTCTTAATACATAAAAATTACCCAAGTTGATGTATAAGATAGTGATTTTTGTATTAACACTAGCCCCCTTTGAGTAGGGCAGACAACTGGAAACTTCTATGTGCACTTAAAAACCATAATCAATTTCTTAAAATAGTTTTTATTATTGACTGGACATCAATGTTCAATGTCTTTGAACCTTTTATATATGTTCATTTCTACTCTTATTGGTGCTCCTTCTTATTTTCATTTGTGGTTTTTTTGTTTGTTGTTGTTTGATTTTTTTTTTTTTTTTGATTGTTTGTTTGTTTTTTTGTTTTGAGATGTGGTTTTGCTGTGTTGCCCCGGCCACTCTCAGTCACTCTTAGACTCCTGGGATCATTTGGGCTCAGATGATCCTCATGCCTGGGACTATAGATATTTACACCTAGCTAATGATGATTGTTTTTGTTGTGGTGGTGGGGCCAGGGCCCAGCACATGCTAAGTAGGCACTGACTAGTCAGATTCTGTCTGACCTTTAAGACCTATCCAGAACTTACTTATCTCAGTGAGATACCAGCCTGTGGTGAGTTACCCCTTCCCTAGACTCATATGTTCTTTACTTAATAGTTAGGTAATAAAAAAGTTAGTATTTAAAGGATTCCATACACTTTAAAAGTTTCTGTTTTCTAATTCAGTAGTGTCCTGTCTAGGAATCAACTCCAAAGAAAATTCTGGAAAATTCAAAACAATTTGCACATAAGAGATGTTAAATACAGAATTATTTTACAACAATCTAATATTGATGATGGCCTTATTAGATCAGTAAGTTGTAATGTATCCTATTCTATTGACCTATGTGATACTAGATTTATTAGAGACTTATAATAATATTTCCCTTTATCAGTAACTCATAGCATAGCAATTAAAAAGGAGTTTCAAAAACCATTGCAATTGGAAAATGCCTTCCAGTTTAACTGAGAAAAAATATATGTAGCATCCTTTTTTTATGTCTATGTGCATATAGAAAAAAGATAAAAGGAAGTATTGACTTAGTTTACTGTTATTAATTGTCTTTAAGAGAAAATGAATTTTACATATTATATTTTGTTTCAGGAAGTTCAGAAGCGTTTTCCTGATGGTGTTCCTTTATTAGATCCTATTGATGATATGGGCATTCAAGATCAAGGTTTGAAAAAGGTCATTCAGAAAGTAGAGGCTTTTGAGCATCGGATGTATTCTCATCCACTTCACAATGATCCAAATTTGGAAACTGTGTACACACTTTGTGAAAAAAAAGCACAGGTATGGCAGAAACTTCATTTTTATGATAAAATTCTATGTACTTTATTAAGTAAATGTGGTTTTCATTTCCTTGTCCTATTGGTCTGATCAGATAAAGTGGAATTTCTGGCTCGCTTTTAAATTATCAACTTTCAAACCTATCAGCTCTCAATAGCAAATCAAAATAAAGTCATTATAGTATAGTTCTGTGTTTAATGGATGAGGTTTTTTTTTTTGTTTTTTAAACAGCACAATACTCACCCTTTTAAAGTGTCCCAATTCAGTGGGTTTTTGTTTCTTTGTTTCTTTGTTTTTTACTACATTCACAACACCACTATCTAATTCGGAACATTTTCTTCACCATAAAACAAACACATCCAATAGCAGTCACTCTCCATTTTCTCACCCTTCAAACCCTGGCAACCACAAGTATACTGCCTATTCCAGACATTTCATATAAATTAAATTACATAATATGTGTCCTCTGTGTCTGCTTTTTTCACCTAGCATATTACCTTCAAGGTTCATCTATATTTTAACATGAATTGGTACTTTATTCCTTTTATAGCTAAGTAATATTTCATTGTATGGATATACCATGTTTTGTTCACCCATTCATCAGTTCGTGGACATTTGATTTTTATCCCACCTTGGTTATTTTAAATAATGGTACTATGAACCTCTTGTACAAACTTCTTTGTGAACCTGGGTTTTTTTTTATCTCTTTTGAGTGGAATTGAGTAGAATTATGGGATCCTGTGGAAACTAGGTATATTTTTGAGAACCTTCCAAACTTTTCCAAAGTGGCTGCATCATTTTTGTTATCTAGCAATTTATGAGAGTTCCATGTTGTCCACATCTTGATTAAAACTTACTGTTGTCTGTATTTTTTTACTTTAGCCATTCTGATAGTTTGAAGTGGTAATAGATTAGTTTTTTAAGGTAGTTGTAATTTCTACTCAGTAGAAGCATTCTTACAGCCATTACGAATAGTGAAAAAACAATAGAAAAACAATTTTGAAGTAAACACTCTTCTTTCTAATAGTCTCTCCTCTTGAACTATAATGTTTTAATGTGTGCAGATTTACCTTCCTCCATTAAAGTGATAATTCCTTTCTCTTATGCTTTTTTGGCTTTTATTACAAACTGCTTTTCATCAATACATTTGTCTTTCTTTCTCACAAACTAGATCTTAAGTTCCTTAGGTTCAAATGTTCCATATTTGTAACTCTCCCATAGTGTTATATATTTATTGTAAAGTAGATGCCAAGAGTTTCTGTCCTTTGGCTTAATAGAATAATACATTTAGTTCATAGTTTTAAAACATTCTTTTTCTAGCTTTTTGTGAATTGTGATCTCCTACGTGACTACAAGACACATTTTGCATCTCTTACCCCTAAGAAGCCTTCCAAATCTGGCCCCTCAATTGTCAATATTTTAAGTTCTTACATCTACTGATATAGGTTTCTCACTTAGTGGAATTGAGACTGCAAAATGAGGCAGTAAAAAGGATATTCTTATAGCATTATTTAAAAAAGCAAATGACTGGGACTGGGGTTGTGGCTCAGTGGTAGAGCACTTACCTAGTATGTGTGAGGCATTGGGTTTGATCCTCATCACTACATAAAGAAATAAATAAACAAAATAAAGGTATTGTGTCCATCTACAAGTAAAAAAAAAAAAAACAACAAATGACTTAAATACTTGGGAATTAATCTAACCAAGGAACTAAAAGAGCTCTACAATGAAAATTACAGAACACTGAAGAAAGAGATTAATTTCTTAAAAGATGGAAAAATAGGGCTGGGGCTGTAGCTCAGTGGTAGAGTGCTTGCCTAGCATATGTGAGGTACTGGGTTTGATTCTCAGGACTGCATATAAATAAAATAAAGATCCGTCAACAACTAAAAAAATTTTTAAATGTTTTTTTAAAAGATGGAAAAATATCCCATTTTTTTGATAGAATTAATATTGTCAAAATGGCCATATTACCAAAAGCAATATGTAGATTCAACACAATCCCCATCAACATACCAATAGTATTCTTCACAGAATTAGAAAAACAATTGTTAAATTCTTTTGGAAGAATAAGAGAGCCAGAATAGCCAAAGCAATACTAAGCAAGAAAAGCAAAGCAGGAGGCATCACAGTACTTGATCTGAAATTACACTACAGAGCTGTAGTAACAAGAATAGTATGGTATTGGCATCAAAATAGATAGAAGGACCAATGGAACAGAATAGAAGACACAGAGACAAACCTATATGTCTACAGCTGTTGGACATTTGACAAAGGTACCAAAAATATATTTTGCAGAAAAGACAGCCTTCATAACAAATGATGCTGGGAAAACTGGATAGCTGTATGTAGAAAAATGAAACTAGACCCCTATCTCTCATCCTATACAAAACTGAAATCAAAATGAGTCAAAGACTTAGACCAGGAACTTTATAACTACTGGAGGAAAACACAGTCAACACTCCATCATACAGTCTTCCTTAACAAGACACCCCCCACCCACAAAGTGTAAGAAATAAAACCAAGAATCAATGAGATGTCATTAAGCTAAAAAGCTTCTGCACAGCAAAAGGAAATGATTAAGAGTGTGAAAAGAGCCTTCAACATGGGAGAAAATCTTAGCCAGCTATTCCTCAGATAGGTGATTAATATCTAGAATATGTCTAGAATTCAAAAAACTCAACACCAAAAAAAAAAAAATAACTAACCCCATCAACAAATGGGCAAAAGAACTAAACAGAAATTTCTTAATAGAAGAGACAAATGGCCAACAAATATATGAAAAAATGCTCAACATTTCTAACAATCAAAGATATGCAAATCAAAACTACACTAACACTTCCTCTCACTCTAGTCAGAATGGCCGTGATCAAGAATATGAGCAACGATAAATGCTGGTGAGCTTGTGAGGAAAAAGGTAAACTTGTACCTTGTAACCACTCTGGAAAGCAGTATGGACATTCCTCAAAAAACTATACCACATGACCCAGCTATCACACTCCATGATATTTTCCCAAAAGATCTAACATTACATACCACAGCAAATTAGCCACCTTAATGTTTATCAAAGCACAATTCACAGTGGATAAATTATGGAATCAACCCAGGTGCCTGTCAATAGATGAATGGATTAAGAAGTTTTGGTGTATATATACAATGGTTTCTACTCAGTCATTAAAAAAATGAAATTATGGTATTTGCAAGTATATAGATGGGAATTGAGAATATCATGCTAAGTAAAATAAGCCAAATTCCGAAACTCAAAGGTCTAATATTTTCTCTCATGTGCGGAAGAAAGAAAGGAAAAGAAGCAAAATAAAGGAAAGGGGGAGGGAAGGATAGAATAACATAAAGGGAAGATTAGTAATGCAAAAGGAGATTGAGAGGCAGAGGGGAGGGATGGGTTAGGGGAGGCAATGCGGAAAGAATCCCTTAAAAACCCACACACATACTACAGGAAATTTCACCTTTATGCATAAATAAAAAGAACCAGTCAAATATTAATAAGTAGATAAGCAAAATAAAGAAGGGAAAAGGGGGAGGAGGTTATGAACTAAAATTGAATTTCATGCATATATGAGCTTATTGGGGTGAACCCAGCTAGTAGGTATAACTATGAAGCTCTAATTTAAAAAAAAGAAAAGAAAAGAAAAAGCAATTTAATATAAACAATCTCAGTGTTGATTGGTAGGAAATGCTGATCAATACAATGGAAATCAAGATTCTCATTAAAGAGAAAGTTGGATTTATATGATCTCTTTGGAAAAGAAATCCTAATATTAAATGGGAAAGGAAGCTTATCTCACTCATGTGTCATGGGGGAAAGCTCCTATGCTTATATATCCATGCATTATGCAGAGATGTGTATTCTTTTTCCCCCAGGTAGGGTCTCACCATATTTTCACTTTATAATTGAGCTTTCTTTACTTTCTCTGCCTTAGATTGCAATAGATATTAAATCTGCAAAACGAGAACTGAAGAAAGCAAGAACTGTCCTACAAATGGATGAACTCAAATGTCGCAAACGTGTTTTAAGAAGGTTGGGATTTGCTACTTCTTCTGATGTCATAGAGATGAAAGGACGAGTAGCTTGTGAGATAAGCAGGTAAAATATTGTTTTTCTGGAAAGTTGATTTTAAGATAAGATAATATTTTTTAAATGAAAGGTGTTTATCTTTAGCAAAAAGCTGTGTTAAATATAAACGTGTCATAATACCTTTCACATTACATACAGTTTTAGATCACAAAATTAAGATATTAGAAAAAGGTCAAGTCTCAGTAATTAATACACAAACACACACATGCGCACCTCAGCCATTTGATATATTTTATATGAAATAGTTTTTTAGGGGCTGGGATTGTGGCTCAGTGGTAGAGCGCTCACCTAGCACGTGTGAGGCCCTGGGTGGTATCCTCAGCACCACATAAAAACAAATAAACAAAATAAAGGTATTGTGTACAACTAAAAAATAAAATATTTTTTAAAAAGAAATAGCTTTTTAATGCATAATGTAATTTTTACATAATCTTAGTTTATGCATAATCATGTGTGTGGAGAGAAAGAGAATTTATTTATTTTTATTTTACATATATGAACATTTCTCCATCTAGAAACTAATAGATAACCATTATCTTTTTATGTGTGTTGGAGATTTTACTGAAGTTTTGGGCTAACCATAAGATATTACAATAGCATATTAGAGATCATAGCTTAAAAATGGATATAAGATAGAGTCATCTCTCTGTATTCTCAGGGTTCTGCATTCACGGATTCATCCAAATGTGAATAGAAAATATTTTAGGGGAAAAAAATGGCATCCATACAGCACACATACAGATTTTTTTTCTGGTCATTATTCCCCAAATAATACAGTATAATAATTATATATTGCATTTATAATATGTATTATAAGCAATCTAGTGATTACTTATATAAGTTTGATCTATTTATTCATATGCTAAAATTCATGTTACTAGAATTATTTTTTTCTGGTATGACCTACTGGCTAACAATAAAAATTTATTAAATCTGTAGCCAGATTTAGTCTTGGAAGAATGTGTATTGATTTTATCTTAAGATACATTTTCTGTTTATAGAACTGATATTATATCAAAGTACATTAATATTTTCTCAAAATTTGCAAAAATTTGGGGTCATTGTATACTCCTTCTGTCTTCCTATATCAAACTCTCTGCCCTTTTAAACATCGTCACCTACTAATGTACATTCATTATTTCTTGCCTAGTTTACTGCACTAGCTCCCTATTTATTCATTGCCTACTTTCTTGAGATTTTTACATCCTTCAGACTGCCTTTACAACATTCTTTCTAAAACACAAATTCTTGCATATCATTCATTGGTAAAAGTTTTTTTGTGATTCTCTATTGCTTTTTAAGCATAAATACTATAACCTTGTATATTCTTGCTCTTCCTTCTTCAGCCTATTTATTGACACATTCTTCAAATACTGTTGCTTTGGTTGACATGACTTTTTCTTTATCATTACCTTCCATCCTGCTAATTCCTTAGTCTTTTTTTCCAAGATCTCTTACAATTTGCTGTGGGCCTCTCCAGTCTGACTTTAGGCTCCTCAACTTTTTATACATAACCACCTGTATGAACTTCTTTAGAGCACTCTGTTAGACCACTGTTCTGTGATGTTTGGTTTACTTGTTGGCCTCCCACATTAGACTGTGGTTATTGGAAATAGTCTTGTCTTGTTGGTATTGTCCTCTTTTGACTTAACTCTCGATTTACCTTAGTGGATCCAAATTTAGTTTTTTTACTTTTATTTTTGAAGTTACATTTGTAAAGATTAATAGTTTGTAGCCATATGCTTTTTTATTTTTAGTTGTAGATGGACACAACACCTTTATTTTATTTATTTATTTTTACATAGTGCTGAGTATCAAACCCAGAGCCTCATACGAGTGAGGCAAGCACTCTGCCACTGAACCACAACCCCAGCTCTAGCTGTATACTTTTTTAGTATGAAGAAAAATTTATACGGTAAGCAACAGTTTGTTTTATTCAAAGGCTGTTGCCCATCTTGAGTGTAGACACTAGAAAAATAAGGTGTGAAATGTGGGCTTGGTGGGCATAAATTGTGATTTCTAACAAAGTTCTTTTTCATATCTTGATGTAGGTTCTTACTAAGTTGCTGAAATTGGCTTTGAACTCATGATCCTCTTTCCTTAAGTCTTCTTAGTCGCTGGAATTACAGGCGTGCACCACCATTCCCAGCAAAATAATACATTTTATTAAAACAGCATGCTGAAGGTATATATAGTCAACATTTGTTTTATATGCTGACATTTGATATTTATTCTTTTTTCTTTTTCCTTTGACAGTGCTGATGAGCTGCTTCTAACTGAGATGATGTTTAATGGACTTTTCAATGACCTTTCTGCAGAACAAGCAACAGCGTTATTAAGCTGCTTTGTGTTTCAAGAGAATGTGAGTAAATAGATTTAGCATATTTGATTTACTAATTCACACGTGCTGTGGTTTAGGTTAAGTTAGTGTAATAGATGGTTCTTTTTTTGTGGTCTCGGTCAAAGCACATTTAACACAAATATAGTAGGAAAGAATTGAATAATTAAGTGTGTACATTATTAGAAGAGTAAGATTTTATCTGTGGACAGTTCATCACTAATCAGATTCCAAGTTTTTTATTTGCTTTTATAACCCAGTTTATTACTCAGTTCTAGAAAGAAAAAGATAAGTGGAAATAAAATTTAGGAATATCTAATAAAAATGAAGATAGATAATAAGGTTGAATTAAACACATCCCACTATGAGAGATAACTGCGAAGCAATTAATCCTGTGAGAAACTGAAGTCTCAGTTTTCATGGGCAAGGTTTAAGGCAGTGATGATAAAATCCTTGTTGGTTTAATATGAGTAATTAGTAATTAATTTTTAATATGAGTAATTAGTTCATTTTTAAGAACTCCTAAAAATACAGAAATGGCCATAATTCAGTGGTTGAGTGCTTGTCTTAATATGCACACGACCCTAGGTTTGATCCTCAGTGCCACAAGAAGACATTTGGAATAAAGTGCCGAATGGAGCACACAGAAGTACTAATTACCCTTGTACTGTTTTCCCCAAACCAGGATGGTTTGCTTTTAAAAGTAAAATACATTCTAGAGATTAGTGCTCTATCTGATGTGTGTGTGGTAAGAATTTGTTCCCAATTAGTAGGCTCCCTATTTACCACACTATGAATTGTGATGCATTCTTGTTGTCATATATAACAAATTAAAAATTTTTTAAAAAGTAAAAAAATATTGTTTTACTGTTCAAGTTTAAGGTATAATTCATTGTAGAGAATTAAGACAAGGACTTAAGCCTTGTAAAAATTTAATCTTGTTTTCTAAATTTTTAGAGGATGTTTTACTGTATTCCATAGTTTGATTTTTAATTAAATTGTATAAGACAAAGTGTTTTTTTCAGTTCTGCTATTGATCTGTTTACCTATTAATGATTTTCCTTTTTTGTAACATGCCACAATTTTTATTGCAGTGTGGCCATTTTTGTGAAGGTGGAGAGTTTGATCTTAAAGCAATGTTTCATTTAAGGCTTTTTTTATACAGAAATTGCCATCATGACTGACATTTGAAGTCTCTTTAATGTTGCAACACTCATGATAAACATAAAACTATACTTATTCAGTAGTGTACACTCAGTGGAAAACAAAAAGGCATTAATAACAGGTATTTCTTTTAAGAAGATATGCAGATAACAGGAATGAGCACTGAAGCACTAGCATAAATTGATGACATAGTTAGCAAAACAATCGGCATTTCTTTTGAGAGATTGAACTCATTTTTTATAAAGTGTTTTTCATGCATAATATGCGTATTGCCATGTCTCAAAAAAAGACTAAGGCAGGTGAGGTGCATGAATGCTCCAGTGCCTCACAGAACTACTGTCAAGTGCAACAAAAATAATACTGAAAAAATTTCACCATCTGACCAGTACAGGGTTATTTCAAGGCATTCAGTGCACTGCAAGAGGGGCATATAACCAGTTGTTTGGGGAAAAATAAGATAGGAAGGAATCCTTGGGTTCTCCATAAAAATATCATATTAGAGAATAGAATGGCAACACTTAATAGGAGGCTTAAATGAATCATACCTCCTTCATTCATTATGTTGGAAAGGCCAGGTGGGAAGGGAAAACTAAACAAAAGAAAACAAAAAACCACCTAATGCTTTTCCAGTGGACTGGGCTGGAAAAGTGAAACCCTCTTGTGATCCAGAAGGCACATGTCAGTCATTTTACAATGGTTTTCCTTCATGTGAAACTGTTGAACTACCTCCCAGTTTCTCTGTAAGTATCGAACGGTCCTTAATATCATCCAAGCCATTTATTTGCCACTTGTTTAATACCTGTAAATTTCTTTTTAATGGTATCTTTAGAGCAGCTAAAGATAGAGCAATTTCTGTGGTGTCTCTGTCAGCCTTACTCCAGGCACCACAGATACAGCAGAAAGTTTTACTTTCATGAATCTTAGATGCAAAGTTAGTGAAGATATATAAAATACAAACATATTCTGTCAAGTAGTGATGAAAATTGGGAGAAAAGTAAAAGGGTTGGATAGAGATCCCTGGGTATTGGGGTTACTACTATTTTAAATAAGATTATTAGAAAAGGTTTTCCCAGTAAACTGTAATTTGAATTGAGATCTGCAGGAGAGATGAAGGGGCATATTGTGTTCTTATCTGGTAGGACAGCATTAGTAAAATTGTACTTGTTCCTCTTATATCAAGACCAGTACTTTGTACCTATAGTGGCTAGAAAAAAAGGAAGGTGATTAGTTGCTGTTGCCCATGAATGGACATAATTATGTCAAAGACATTTAATGGTCTTATATTATTTACTAAACTGAGATGTTGAGTTCATACTGGCTCTTTTGCTTTTTCCTCATTCATCAATAAACTTTGGTTTTAACAGGAATATAGAGTCTAGTTCATGCTTTATTACATAATATGCACATGTGCATGATACAAATCAAAACTAAGTCATTTGTGACTACTGATGCTTAAAATGTAGGGAGGTGCATTTCAACTAATCTGTAATTGCTTTTTTAAAAAATCACTTGTAATTACTTTAAATTCTGTCCTACACATACCATTCTTCCTCCTCCTCGATTGTGATTTCCCACCCCTATTACCTCCCCCCTTCAGTCCCCTTCCTCGACTTCACTGCTCTCCCCTCTATTTTCATGAGACCACCACCCTCTCCCACCATATCTTTTAGTCCTTATTTCTCTCTAAGTTTCTGTATATAAGAGAAAACATTTAACCCTTAATTTTCGGTGTCTGGCTTATTTTACTTAGCATGGTATTCTCCAGTTCCATTCATTTACCAGAATGACAGAATTTCATTCTTTATATCTAAGTAAAACTTCATTGTGTTTATATACCTTTCATTTGTTGACACACAACCTTGGCTAGTTCCGTAACTTGGCTATTGTGAATTGCACTGCTATAAACATTAGTAACATTTATACCATTCTTACAATAATTTTGTTGTATATCAACTCTACCTTTGTCAAAATTTCTTTATTAATAATATTTTATTTTTATCACAAGCCTGTCAGTTTTGAGAATCCGGCTTTATTATTTCTAACAGGGCAAGAGTTCAACATTCAGAATTCAAGGAACTTGTCCAAGTGTATTTAGCTACTTAGTGATGGACATGAAACTTTATTATAATCTAAGTGAAAAATTGATACACTTTATAGTGGGAAAGCATTAGTAAGAATACTAAAAGGGTTGGGGTTATAGATCAGTTGTAGAGCACTTGCCTAGCAGGTGTGAGACACTGGATTCAGTTCTCAGATTGCTAATTAATTAATTAATTAAGGTCTATCAACAACTAAAAAAATATTTTAAAAAATACTAAAAATCAGATTGAACTTTGTTATGCTTGTTAAAGAGCTGGAAATATCTGGGTAAAATAAAAATTAAGGGCAGTATTTTTAATGTCCTTTATCCATCTCAAATTTCCAGTTCCTATAGAGTTCTTACGAGTTTCCTGTGATTAAACCTTATGGTGTTGATGCAACTAAACTGTATGTTTGCAATATTTGCTGTCTTTCTTGGTTCCATTTGTAATGATAAAAATAGTACACTTTGTAAATTTAGCTGTGTAATATTTTCCTCTGAAATATTGAGAATGAAAAGTTATATTGCTTGTAAAGTTGATTTGAAATGCAAAATGCTAATGACTCTAAAAGTCATTATAATTTGATAATAATGGATAACACAAAAGCTTTGTTTGATTTTTAAAAACAGGTGATATGCACTGCACTCTAAACTTATATTTTTAAACTTTTTTTTTCCATAGTCTAGTGAGATGCCCAAATTGACAGAACAGTTAGCAGGTCCACTTCGACAAATGCAGGTAAGATAGTATATTGTAAAATAAATGTTGTGATAGTGTAATCCTAGTACTTTATTATTCCACAGAGACAACTGTAGTTGGGATTAAATATATCATTTGATGTTAGTCATGTCATTTAATGCTGTTTTATTAACATTTTTATTATTTTCATTTTAGTAATTAAACATTCTCATTACAATGAATTGTATGTAGTCTCTGAATGCAGATTTAAAACTGAATAGTGTGGATAGGATATTGACAATTCATTGCTTACACCATTTTCTTCTTTAGAGGGAAAAATGGCATTGCATACATTTAGTATACTTTTGGCACATTTTTCCATTCTAGTTAATAACAACATTTTAAAATCTGCTTTATCATTAGTTATTTATCACTAAATACTCAAAGCCTCAGTATCTTATAGAAATAAATCTGTGTCTTTTTTTATTTCCTGAAAATGAACTATTTTTTTATCTGCCTTTTAAGTTAAATAAATCATAAAAAATAGCTCTCAGTGGAACATTCAGTATCTCTTAATGTTACTAAGAAATGAGAAAATAAAATGTTAAGATATATATACTTTTAAGTATTGCTGGGGAAATATATACTTTTCCATAGGATTTGTTTTCTTCTAAATGCTTTGTTATTGTTTTGGTTTTATTAATGGAACAATTAAAGATTTTTCATTTTTTAATTTTTTTTAGTTTCATTTTCATTTTTCATTTTTTTATTTTATTTTTTTTAATTTTCATTTTTCATTTTTTAATTTTTTTATTTTTATGTGGTGCTGAGGATCAATCCAGTACCTCACGCTTGCAGGGCAAGCACTCTACCACTGGGTTACAACCCCAGCCCAATTAGAAATTATTTAAATGGTACTTTCTGAATAATTTTAATATAGAGTTCTCAGGTTTTGTAGAAAAGAAACAACTGGCTGAAAATCATGTTCTTGATATATTTCTTAGCCACTTCAACATGAAGAAAAAAGCTTAACTGTTTAATCACTTAGCATTGTGCATCCTTAGAAATAAGACTATCCAAATTGCAGAATAACATCTAAAGTATAGGGAACTTTGTGTAATACTGACTTTGGAATCCTAAAGAAAAAAGTGATGTAGGAGATCATGAGTAAGGAATTTTAGCTATGTCTTTTATTTTTAAAGGAATGTGCTAAAAGAATTGCAAAAGTTTCAGCAGAAGCAAAATTGGAAATTGATGAGGAAACTTACCTAAGCTCATTCAAACCTCACCTAATGGATGTGGTATATACCTGGGCAACTGGAGCTACCTTTGCCCACATCTGCAAAATGACAGATGTCTTTGAAGGTATGGTTAAATTTTGTGTACACGTACATATTCCCAGTATAAGAAATATACTCAATCAAGATAGTCTTGTTTTAATTAAACGTGAATAATATATTTTTTTAAAATTTTGGTAGTAAAATGGAATCTTCTGCCCATGTTGGTTAAAAAAAATATTTTCTACAGACCTTTTGTATTATTCAATAAGCACAGTCTGCTTCTACTAAATTACTTAGGAAACTATTTTAACAGAACATAATTCTGTGCCTAAGTGTGTGCATTCATAAATAGATGATCTTAGTAAGTTATATATATGTGTATATTTTTGCAGTTTGCTTTTGTTCTCTTGGTAAGAACTTAATGGTTTGCTATAAGATTTCATGAAAAATAGCAGAGCTGAAATGATTAATCATTGCATGTGTAATAACAAACACGGCTTCATTCAGACTATTATTACAGAATGAAGCAAATTAAAATTAATGAGCAGAATTTTAAGAAACCGAAGAATAACTGTTATCTACCTGTCATATAATAATTACATTTTGTCATATAATAAAATTACATTTTGATATACCCAATATTATATGACTTCCAGCTGATAATATTATGGAAATAATACATTATTGATTTTAGGAGTCAGTAATTTGTATGATGAGGTTAAATTTCTCTGCCACAGAATTTTTTTTATTAATTTTTTAAAAATAAATGATAGCAGAATACATTACAATTCATATGACACATATAGAGCACAACTTTTCATACCTCTGGTTGTATATAAAGTATGTTCACACCAATTCATGTCTTTGTACACGTACTTTGGATAATGATGTCCATCACATTCTACCATCATTGCTAACCCCCTGCCCCCTCCCTTCCCCGTCCTATCTAGAGTTTGTCAGTTCCTCCTCTGTTCCCCCTCCTTACCCCATTATGAGTCATTCACCTTATATCAGAGAAAACATTGAACATTTGTTTTGTTGGAATTGGCTAACTTCACTTGGCATTATCTTCTCCAACTCCATCCATTTACCTGCAAATGCCATGATTTTATTCTCTGAGTAATATTCCATTGTATATATGTGCCACATGTTTTTATCCATTCATCTACTGAAGGGCATCTAGTTTTGCTATTGTGAATTGTGCTGCTATAAACATTGTTGTGGCTGTGTCTCTGTAGTATGCTGTTTTTAAATCCTTTGGGTATAGACCAAGGAGAAGAACAGCTGGGTCAAATGGTGGTTTTTCATTCCCAGTTTTCCAAGGAATCTCCATACTACTTTCCATATTGGCTGCACCAATTTGTAGTCCCACCAGCAGTGTACCTTTTCCCTCACATCCTCGCCAACACTTATTGTTATTTGTCTTCATAATTGCTGCCATTCTGACAGGAGTGACAAGAGTAGTTTTGATTTGCATTTCTCTAATTGCTAGAGATGATGAACCTATATATTTGTTGATTAATTGTATATCTTCTTCTGAGAAGTGTTTGTTCAGGTCCTTGGCCCCTTTATTGATTGGGTTTTTATTTTTTTTGGTGTTTAGCTTTTTGATGTGTGAAGGGTAAAAAATTGCTCACAAGATGTAGGTTCTCTATTCACCTCACAGATTGTTTCTTTTGCTGAGAGGAAACTTTTTAGTTTGAATTCATCCCATTTATTGATTCTTGCTTTTAATTCTTTTTTTTTTTTAATTGTTGATAGACTTATTTTATTTATTTATATGTGGTGCTGAGAATCGAACCCAGTGCCTCACACATGCCAGTCAAGTGTCTATGATTTAATTCCTAGGTCTTTGATCCACTTTGAGTTGAGTTTTGTGTATGGTGAGAGATAGGGCTTAATTTCGTTTTGTTGCATATGTTTTTTCTAGTTTGCCCAGCACCATTTATTGAAGAGACTATCTTTTCTCCAATGTATGTTTTTGGCACCTTTGTCTAATATAAGATAATTGTAATTTTGTGGGTTAGACTCTGTGTCCTCTGTTCTGTACCATTGGTCTACCAGTCTTATTTGGTGCCAATACCATGCTGTTTTTGTTATTATTGCTCTATAGTATAGTTTAAGGTCTAATATAGTGATGCCACCTGCTTCACTCTTCCTCCTAAGGATTGCTTTAGCTATTCTGGGTCTCTTATTTTTCCAGATGAATTTCATGATTGCTTTTTCTATTTCTATGAGGAATGCCATTGGAATTTTGATCAGAATTGCATTAAATATGTATAGTGCTTTTGCTAATATGATCATTTTGATAATATTAACTCTGCTTGTCCAAGAGCAAGGGTAGATCTTTTCATCTTCTAAGGTCTTCTTTGATTTCTTTAGGGTTCTGTAGTTTTCATTGTATAGATCTTTTACCTCTTTCTTGACTTGATTGCCAAATGTGGTGTTTTTTGTTTTTTTTTTTTTTTTTTTGAGATTATTGCAAATGGGATAGTTTTCCTCATTTCCCTTTCAGAGCGTCTGCCATAGAATATAAAAGTTCTAAATTAAGATCGTTTATTATATTGATCTTTATGGGTTTTAAAGTTTCGTTTTTGATTTTCAGGGTTTTTTTTCCCCCCTTCTTCTTTTTTTTAAAGTTATAGATGGACATAATACCTTTATCTATCTACCTACCTATCTATTTATTTATTTATTCATTTTTATGTGGTGCTGAGATTGAACCCAGAGCCTCACACATGCTAGGCATGTGCTCTACCTTTGAGCTGTAGCCCCAGCCCAGTTTTAAGGTTTTTAATGTCATAGTTTATACATCGTACATTGTTTTTTAATTAATTTAATGTGGTGTCTTAGAACTTTCCCTAAAGATAATAAATTTCTAAACCATCAATTAGTGAAAGGCCCCAGATACTCTGCTGAGCGTTTTGTTACTGAGGTCACAGTTAAGTAACTCATCATGCTAAGAGTTTTGTAAGATTTGCATCTAATCACTAAAATAGTATTTCATTGTAAATAGTATCATCTCCATTTTGCATAAGGAATTCAAGGTAAATAATCTTGCTAGTGTCATCATACCATAATTTGACCTCTGTGACTACAAGTTGATAACTTTGTTTAATCACTGTAACAACTTATTATTAAACTTTGAACACCTGAAGACTCCTTAAACCCTACCCTAGAATATACCATCTTCATCCACAAAAAATTCATGCTTTTAGGAATGGTAAGAAAGTTCATAATAGTTCATGGTAGGTAGCAACAGTTGAGTCTGAGAAAAGTTAGGTGTGACATACCTTAGTTGGGAACATTGCTTAACACACAGGAACTTAGGTCAGTGATGGCAGTTTTTGTGTTGCAGAGATATCAAGGTAAGGAAATACAGCAGTTCTACTCTTCATTTAGCCAACGTTTTGAAAAATACAGATGAAATTCTGTGCCTCAATAAATACCTGCTTCTCAAGTAAAGTCAAAACACTGACACAAAACAATAGTGAAACATAGCAGAGATTAGTTTTTTTAAAAAAATAAAAATCAAAGGGTTAAAAACCCTAAGACTAACTAATAACATTTAGTTATTTCTATAAATTTTTTTGTGGATTATTTTTCTGTCCTTTTCTATGCTTAAATGGAAATGTTATCTCAATATAGATGATAAATCCTGAAGCTGTATAGTTCTGCCCAAGTACCTGTTGCCTCTGTGAATTGATCTTTTTCACAGCATACTGCCTCTTTTGAATTTGGGTGGGAGTCATTTCTAGATTATAATTTGCTCCAAATCTAAGTTTGAAGAATTTGAGAAATTCAGTTTTCTAATTATAACTTGAAGTCAGGTCTAACATCAGCATGATTTTCATGTTTTTCTGGTCTAAATGCCATTAGCTAAATCTTTTCTTTCTAAAGTTGGGACAGACTATATGTATTAACTCTTAAAAGCAACATGATTAGCCAGGTGCAGGGTGGGGTAGGGGTGCACGCCCATAATCCCATTGGCTTGGCAGACTGAGTTAGAGTTCAAAGTTCACCTCAGCAACTGCAAGGTGTGAAGCAACTCAGTGAGACACTGTCTCTGAATAAAATACAAAATGGCGCTGGGGATGTGACTCCATAGTTGAGTGTCCCCAAGTTCCATCCCCAGTACCAAAAAACAAAACATAATTAAACAAACAAAAAAACTTGAGAACCTTGATTTACTTAGAATAATAGTTTCTTTTTCCATCATAGTGTTTCTCTCTTCTTAATTTTTATCATGTTATTTAGTTCTTCTATTTCAAAATAAGCATTCTCTCATCTTTTTAATTTATTTATTTATTTTTGAGAGAGAGAGAATTTTAATATTTATTTTTTAGTTTTTTTCAGCGGACACAACATCGTTGTTTGTATGTGGTGCTGAGGATCGAACCCCAGCCGCGCACGCATGCCAGATGAGCACGCTACCGCTTGAGCCACATCCCCAGCCCACATTCTCTCATCTTGTTATTTTACATTTTTATATGATGGGGAAAATATTATAATCAAAGCTCTAGCTCATAGTGTAGTGTGTCTTTCTTTTTAATGTCATAAAATAGTTGCATTGGAATTTTTTAATGTGCTATGTTCAAAACATATTTGTTCCTGATAAGATTCTTAATTTTTTTTTTACATAAAATTGCCTGATTTATATTCTGAGCCTCGGAAGTAGTTACACATATTCTTCAACCATTAACTGGGGCTAGTTAACACTGTAATGATTAAGAACATGTGTTTTGAAATGTCTGATGCTAGCGAACCATTTATAATGGTATTCAGTTCAGGAATTTTGAAGACTATATTTAAAACTACTCTGTCCCCCTAAGAAAGGATAGAACATAATTGTTTCTTATTTTTATTAGCTGAATTTAAACATAATATTTTTGTGGGCTGACGCCTAGGGTTTCAATCTTGCCAACCTTGTAGTGGATCTAAAACACCAGCTATTACTACTTCCTGACTATGCATAAACAATATTATATTTTTAATTGTGCATGAAGGATGAAAAAGGAAGTTGCTTTGCGTTGAGCATTCATCATTAGGAAAGCTTCTGTGATGAGTTATCTCTTGAAATTATTCACTCTACTCCTGCCCTCCTGCCTCCTGTGGATTATTTATTTATTTATTTAGTTAGTTAGTTAGTTTTAGGTGGACACAATATCTTTATTTTATTTTTATGTGGTGTTGAGGATCGAACCCAGTGCCTCACGCATGCCAGGCAGGCGTGCTACCACTTGAGCCACATCCCCAGCCCGCCTCCTGTGGATTTTTAAAGCAAAACCTTTGTAGTGCACTGCCCAACTCTGTTGCCACATGTTCTTTATATTTCCTTTCCTAGGACAGAGTACCTCAGTGTGGTAAAAAATTTTCCAATGAATTTGGGTTTTTTGGTACTTCTGCTAATAATAGAATAATAGTTTATTAACATGTTTGTGTTTAAATTTTGGTACATTTTGAGTGCCAAGTGAATTAGTAATTAGTATCTGATACTTGTTCCTTTGATGACTAATTCAGAGACCTTACTGGGGATCAGGTACTGTGCTGAGTTCAGTGTGTGAAGCAACATCTCTGCCCTCAAGATAGGGTTCAGCCTAAGCTGGGATTTAGTGGTAAGTAGTTCCAGGTTATAGTTGTGATCCTAACCTCAGGCCAAAGTAGATGGGAATATTAAATTAGGGCATGAACTGTAGGTAACCAGTTTAGGGATGCCAAAAAACTGAAGGTAGAAATATTGTCTAGAGAAATTTGCTGCTTTCTATCCTTAATGAGTATGATACTGTTTTGTGTGTGAACTAAGTAACCCTGATGTTTATAAAATGTCATGAAAAGTAGTGATTCATGCTACAATATGGATGAACCTTGAACACATTAAGCTTGAGTGAAAGAAAGCAGATACAAGGGTTGCACATTGTATGATTTCATTCATATGAAATGTCCAGAGTAGACAGATTCATAGACAAAGCAGATTAGTGGTTGCCAGGGGGTGTGAGAAGAGAATTGGGTGTGACAACTTGCGGAGAGATAAAATACTCTAAAATTAGGTAGTGATGCTTGTTACACAACTGTGAATATACTAATAACCACTGAATTGTACCCTTACTTAAAGAGTGATCTTATAGAAATTAGTTCTTCCAGAACAGTGATGTGAACATGAATCTGGAAAAGGTCAGTAACACTTTAACAGGTTTAAATGGTGAATTTTATGTTATGTATTTTATCACTGTTTGAAAAAGGGGGAAAAAAAAACAAGGACTAGGAAGAATTTGATTTCTGCTCTTGCAGGATCAGAAAAAAAAAAGATTTGTAGCAAACCAATAGTAGGTTAGTGTTTATCAGCTTCAGATAGCATGGGAATCAGATGGCTTTGAAGCTTTTATCTTGCACCCAGTCTGGCTGTTCCTATTTGATGAGGCAGGATGACTTTCAAAACTGGGAGTGATAAGTATTGGGTTACAGAGAATTGTAGTAGGTAGGAAAGATTCTAGGGAATTTAATACCTAACAGTAGTCTTCACTAATCCCTTTGGGGAACAACCTCTATTCTAGGCAGCTGCAAACAGGTTTATGTTTACACATACACTGTGATTTGTTGATGAGACTGTGGGCAAACAGCCAGACCCACTGCATGTGTCATGCCGTACTAGTGGCCTCGTTTTCTTAATTGCTCTGTAATCCAAAACTGTGTCAAATCTAAATTTTCCAGCATTTGAAGTGTTTACAAAGTGTGATATGAAAGTACACTCCTCTGTACTTTATCTTAATAATTTATTTTGTATGGTGTAGCCTCTGGAAACTTCAGCAGATAGTAGTTAAAGTGAGTTACTTAAATGTGTAGAAATATTAAAACAATATCAGATTGTGTTTCCTATCTTTTTGTGTAGGTAATACGATAATTATCTCCTCTATTCAAACCCCCTGCCCTATGTCTAGATATACAGAAGCTTCTGCAACTGGATTCCCTCTTTCATTCCAAGATAGCATTGGAGCCCAGTATTCAAAGCATCTGAAAACAAATAACTAGTCAACATCTATTGATTTGTGTCAACATTTGTTAAGCACTTGACATACGTTATTTCCTTCACAAATTAGGGACCATTATCTCTGCCTTACAAATTAGTAAATTGAAGCTTTTCATAGGTTAGTTAATGGAAGACATTTGGAAGGAAATATAATCATTTACTTTGGAGAAATGTTGAGTTTGAAGTTCCTGTGATATATCTAGGTAATCAACTCTTGTCAGTAATTTCTAACTACAGTGGCATTGTTGGGTTTTGTAGGGTTTTGGTTTTTTTAATAACTGTGGCCTACTTTTAAAGATTTAATGAGTAGCTTTCATTTATTTAGGTTAAAAGTGATACAGCAAAAACATGAGTGATATTCTGATGATTCAGGTTTGTACCTACTACTTTTAAAAGATAATATTGAGGGTCTACAAGGAGTTAGCTTCACACACACACACACACACACACACACACACACACATCACAAACCATCCAGAACCATATGATAGAAACAGACTCATCAACTCTTCCTATTGATATTTGAATTAATAGTATCAAAATTTTATGGGCAGTTAGGTGGGGAGCCTGTGTGTCTCTATTCTCTGCCTTCACAACTGCCACCTTGTATAAGGACACACCAATAGAGGGGTGAATAAGAGCTGATTGAAGAGATGAAGGTGCTGTCCATTCATTGAGCCAGGAATTTACCAATGAAGCTAGAGATTGCTGCCTTCTAGTTGAGCAATAGTTAGTGGCCATCCTGGCTGCCTCCTGTTTCCAGAGTGTATGCTTAACTTTTTAACCCTTATTTGTGAAAATGGTTGCATATATTTACTTCATGGTTTTGCTTTCAGTTCCATTTCACATTGTTATAACCTGAAGGTGCTTTGTGCATCCTCCCTGTCTCACCATAGGCAGCCATCCTTCAGATGCCATTAAGACCTGCTTAAACATTTTTTCTTTTAGATCCTCATTCTAAAGGACCTCCGTCAGGTTCACAGCAAAAACCCAGTACCATCAGCTTTTACACATTCCCAGCTTGTAAAAATCCGAGATTCTTCCTTGAACTCTTTCATAGCTCCAAGGTTGAAAGACAAGCTATTTCTGTAAAGAGTACACACCCTTTCTCCACCATTTCAGATTGGAGGATTTGTGTGGAGGGGCAGAGTCAGTAGTCTTCTAGATCTAAAACTGTTGACCTGGACTTGAAAGGTACTGACTCCCTCTTATGTTTCTCACCTCCAGAATAGTAGCAGCAATGTTAGGAGTGGCTAGTGACACAGTCATATCTACCTAGAAACAGTGTCTTCTGTGAAATTACTGTTTTCTCCATTAAAGGTTTCTAGTAAAGAAACAGCATACCTTATCATTAATCTGTTCTTCTAACTTTCAAAATCTTGAAATACCGTATAAGTGTCAATATGAGTTGCTTCAATATAACAATGGAAACTAGAGGTGACTGTCATATACGCACTGATTTCTTTAGAGGCTGCTAAGGAGAGGACCCAGTCACTCTGTTTAGATTAGAGAACCTTTCCATTAGTTCCCTTTTTCCAGCCATGGAGGTAGAATTAGGAAGTAACTGGAATTCTTGTTCTTTTCCTCATACATCACCAACCTGGATCAATTGGGTAACTTACTTCCTCTGTTACTGTTCTTCTGCAGAAATGTTCTACTGCAGAAATAGTAAGCTGTTTGGCTTGGTGCCACCAAAGTCCTAGTCTGTAATCTTAGTAGTACAGACCTTCCTAGTCATAGTAGCAGTAGTAGAAGATGATCGTTATTGAGCACCATCTGTGTGCTGAGCACTTTGTACTTCATTTAGTCGTTCCCATAACTTGTTAGTGCCATTTAGTGAGTACAGTCACTCAGGTGATAGATGGTACCACTGAAATGCACTCTCGGGTCTATCTACTGCCAGAGACTGTCCCCTCCATGCAGGACTTTCTGGGCTTCCTCTGTCACTTTCCTTAGAGGAAACTCCAGATCCTCACTGCTTTCCTTGAACATCAGCCTTAACTCTGCCCCAACTTTCCCTTTGATCACTTCTGTTCCAGAAGAAAGAAGAAGCCATTAGATCTGACTTACCTAGAAATTCACCTGCATATATCCCTGTCCTTAATCTTATCTTCCTCAGAGGAAACCCACCTGTTTCTCTGAATCCTATAGCCTTCTTCCACACTTCTTGCCAGTCTCCTCAGTCTTGAATCACATCCATTCTGCTGCAGCTGTTTTAGCATATAAATCTGCTTTAATAATCCATACCATCCTCTAGCTACCAAGGTAACAGTGGTTAAGAACAGAAATCCTGAGCTTAAATCCTACCCATTCATTAGATTAAGATCCTGGGCAAGTTTACTTAAGTGTGCATCAGTTTCTTTGGGGAGGATAATTGCTCTTACCTTATTGTGAGAATAACACAATATGTATAGAATCTTATGCACAGTGCCTGTCACATAGCACTTAATAAATATTAGCTGCTGATACCATTTTTTAGATTTGTTATCTTTCTCATTTCAGTCCTTCATTCCTCTTATAGCCAGTCTCTTGGTAAGAGTAGTCAGTTGCCTGCTTCCTATTTCCTTAATCTGCAGTAATCTGGTTCCCTATTTCACTTAAATTATTACACTGTTTGGTTGCCAGAAGGTATACCCTTTGTCTGACTAGATCTTACCTACCATTTTTTATTACTCCCTAGTTCTTGAAACCTGTTAGATAAATGTAAATTCTTTGGCATGACCTAGCAGTCAAAATTTTTACTAAAATCGAGTTGTTTTAAATATATAAACTGAATTTAATTATGTTAAAATTTATAAATGTAATATAATATACTTACTAGAGAAAATTGTAGAAAATCCAGATAAATCCTTCCTATGTGGGTTATCATCATTTAAATCTTTTTTGCAATACTAAGGACTGAACCCAGGAGTACTCTACCACTGACCTACATCCTTAGCCATTTTATTTATTTTTATTTTGAAACAGGTTCTCACTAAGTTGCCTAGGCTGTCCTCAAACTTTGGATCCTGCCTCATCTTCCAGACTACCTGGGATTGTAGGAATTTGCCACCACACCCAGTTTGGGCATTTAAATCTTACTGTCTGGATTCCACCCTGTATTGTGGCTCTTACCTTGATCAAGTTATGTATGTAACTTCTCTGAGCATTTCCTTTTCCCTTTTTGTAAAATAGGGATAACAACAGTACTTATCTCACAGAATTGTGAGGATCAAATAAGAGAACATTCAGAGTACAGACTTGGCACAAAATAAGTACTTAGAAAATGTTGGATAGTACCAACATTTCTCAAAACATATTTACCTTTCCTGATGCCTTAATATCTTTATAAACATTTATTACTCTCAGCCAGGCACTGTGGGGCACGCCTGGCTGAGAGTAATAGATGCAATAATCCCATTGACTCCGAAGGCTGAGGCAGGAGGATCACAACCTCAAGGCAAGCCTTAGCAACTTAGTGAGACACTATTTCAAAACAAAACAGAACAAACAAACAAAAACCATAAAGGGGGTGGTTTTATTTGGGATGTAGCTAAGTGATAAAGCACCCTGGGGTTTAGTCCCCAGTACCACAAAAAAAATGTTAGAAAATCTTCTAACATAGGAAAACCTTCTAGGTTATTGTAAGATGTGAATGTATGTGGAGGTGATATACCACTCTTGACCCTAGTGTTTGATGGCTGGATTTTATGGAATTAGTGTCTTTTTTGTTACTACTTTTTGCTTTTGTCTCTCATTTAGTGAGCTTTCCCCTGATAGAAGCCTAATAATTTTACAAAATTGTATAGTAGAAACAGGCTGAAATTGAGAGCTTATTTGGGGCTCACAGTTTCAGAGGTCTCAGTCCGCAGATGGCCAACTCCACTATTCTGGGCCCCAAGGTGAGGCAGAACGTCATGGCAGAAGGATGTGGTGGAGGAAAGTAGTTCAGAACATAGCACCAGGGAGCAGGGGTGGGGTGGATGGGGGGAGCACTCTGCTCACCAAGGACAAAATATATACTTCAAAGGCACACCCTACCTGTCTAAAGTTATTACCCAGTTAATCCATTAGTTCAATTACATTAATATGTAGATTAGGTTAAGGTTTCCCCTAACCCACACATTTCACCTCTGAACTTTCTTGCATTGTCTCACATGAGCTTTGGGGAACACATCATATCTAAGCCAAAACAAGGACCTTATGCTGCTCTCTCTTCTACTTCTCATTTGTAAGATAAAAATACAATTTATTTATTTTTTTCTTATTTGTGATCATGCAGATTGAACGAGGGCCTTATGCATGCTAGGCAGAGTGATCTACCACTGAGCTATATCCAAGTCCCAGTTATTAAGATTTAAGAGGGTACTCTCTGGTCCCTTTGGGTTTTGTCTCACTTAAGAGACAAATTCTTTAAAAAGGGCAAACTCTAAAGGAATGTAAAGTTACAGTAAGGCTCTTTAGCCAAAATATTAAAAGTCCATAGATTTTTTTTATCCTTCTATCCTCGTATCAAAAGGTCTACAAGTGGTCCACACAGTTCCCGGAAAAAACTTCCAGCACTACATTGTTCTTGTCAGGTCTTTTGGCCTTAGCAACACAAAGCTGACTGAAACAGGCCTAGATGACAAAGCTATTACTTAGCAACAGAATCTGAATCCAGGTTTCTATGTAGTCATCTTTTCTTTAAACCCCAGCTCACTTCTTTGAAGCAGAGCTAACATGGATGACATCATACATGTAGAAAATGTATTTCAAGTGAAATAAGCCACTGGATTGGATAATATGAACTAATAGGTGATTTGGCAAAGACATACTATTAGTTGTCTTTCTAAACACTACATCCTATTATATTTATTACTAAGCTCGCTTGACATTCATGGATACTTATTATCCATAATGCTAGACTTTTTTTACATGAACTTTTATATAGAATAACTAACCATAATAAACTGTGACTTTATTTAAATCAGTTTCACAGGGGCTGGGGATATGGCTCAAGCGGTAGCATGCTCACCTGGCATGCACGGGGCGCTGGGTTCGATCCTCAGCACCACATAAAAATAAAATAAAGATGTTGTGTCCACCAAAAACTAATCAATCAATCAATCAATCAGTTTCACAGCAATAAACTGAAGCAGGGATAAGTTACATACCTTCCCATTGTCCCAGCTAGGGTCTAGGGTAAGTAGTATACAAGCCTGTCAGTTCCTTAGCAGAGCTAGTGCCCATGTCCTCCTTATAGCATCCAAACTTGCATAAATGGAATATAGATATATAATTTTAATAGTTGCATAAGTTTTCAGTCTCTTAGTGCTGGACATGTAGGAAACTTTTAAATTTTTGCTGTTTCAAACCATGAAGCCTCAAACATAGTTTTGCACACTTATGCCCTTAAAGCAGAATTAATATTTCAGAAGAGCTTTGCATTAAGTATTGAAACACCATATTCTCTGTGTTTTCATTCTCCTAAATGAGTTGAATTGTCTCATCTGTTCTTCCCCTCTTGTGCATATTGCAACATAATGTGAGGGGCATTAAAAGGTAAAAAGGAAACTTCAAGGGCTGGGGCTGTAGCTCAGTGGTTGATCACTTGCCTCACACGTGTGAGGCACTGGGTTCGACCCTTGGCACCACATAAAAATAAATAAAGGTCTTGTGTCCATCTACAACTAAAAAAATATTTAAAAAGAAAAAAAGGAAACTTCAACATCAAGCAGTGATTTCGAGAACTTGATAAGTGCTAATGAATTATTCTAGTGTTGCAAGTAGTTAAAATGTTATTCACTGTTCCTACAGCTTGAGGTTTTTTTTTTTTTTTTAACTTTTATTTTTATGTGGTGCTGAGGATCAAACCCAGTACCTCACATGTGCTAGGCAAGCACTATACCAACTGAACTATAGCCTCAGCCCCCTACAGCTTGAGTTTTGATAACCAATATTCCCAATGTATTTCAGATATTAAAAGCGAAATCTGACAATTCTTGGTTCAGGCAGGTGGCACTGGAAAAAGTGATCCCAGACCCCTTCTACAAGTCTGACAGAAGTGAAACTGTTTATAGCTTAAGTGTTTTGTTGTTGCTGGATTTGGTTTTGTTTTTGGTACTGGAGATTGAATCTAGGGCACTAACCACTGAACCATATCCCCAGTCCTTTATTTTTTTTAAATTTGAGACAGGGTCTCCCTAAGTTGCTGAGGCTGGCTTTAAGCCTGGAATCCTCAGCCTCTTGAGTCTGGGATTACATGTGTGCACAACCATCCCAGCTTAAGCTTTGATATGAGCATTTATTTCACTCAGTCAAGATACGTAGCAAAAAGCTTATCTCTTTGTGCTTCCATGAGGACATACTGTGAAGAAAGTACTGATGAAACCTACTAAGGTCAAAAAGAAAGACCTTTCAAACACCTTGTCTAATCCTGTTACCTTCTCTCCACAAGATAGTAGGCATGGTATTCAGGTGCCTCAGTAGGTTATACCCAGGGTTTCTAATAGCTACAATTCCCTTGCCACCACCTGACATCTCCTCATTCATTGTCATGTTTGCTAACCTTCCCCAGAGTTGTTCTCTCCTTCTCCCAGGGCATTTTGTTTACCTGCTTCTAAACAAGTGTTACCATTTTATTAATCTGTCTCTTTACCATTAATCAAAGGTGGGAATTAAACCTTTCTTCTTTGTAGTCTTCCTCACATCTAGCTGGCAATTAGTCAAGTTTCCTAGCTTATTTATTTTGCAGAAAGTGCCCCAAAGTACTAGTTAATCCTTGCAGGTTCTTATGCCTTGCCTCTTAACAAAAATTCTGCTGTTCCTGATTATATCCATTTTACAAGTGATTTGTTTTTCCATCCAGGCAGCATAATTCGTTGTATGAGGCGCCTGGAAGAATTGCTTCGACAGATGTGTCAGGCAGCAAAAGCCATTGGAAATACTGAGCTGGAAAATAAATTTGCAGAAGGTCAGTATCCAGTTCATAAGCTTTTTCTAATAATTTAGGTAATTTTGAAGTGCTTTTTGTTAGATTGCCCTGGAGCACCAACTAATAGTGTTTCCATAAAATTTTAAAGGATTTATATGGTAAAGTTTGACTATATTTGTGTGTGTGTATATATAAAACTATGTGTATATACACACACATACTCATTTACATGCATTTTTTTGGTGCATTTACTATGTGCCAGGTATATTTTAAGCACTAGGAGATATAGTAGTGAACAAAGATAGAAATCCCTGCCTTCCTAGACCTTTCCATTCTGGTGTGGGAGAGATGGACAGTAGAGTCAACAATTAAAATATATCAGATGGTCATAATCTACTGGAAAAGAAAAGAATTGGAGGACGGATGAGATGACCCAGAGTGACATTAAAGGCTCGTTATAATACTTGCTATGTTTAAGTAATAGCAAGAGGTTAGTGTGGCTGGTACAGTGAGCAGGGAGTAAAAATAGGGTTGGAAGGAGAAAAATAACGATTGTGTAGCTCCCAGCTCTGGTATTTTTACTGGATTTGAAGCACTGGGGTGGTGTGCTTTAACTGGGATTTTGTAATAATTCTCCTTGAGTCTGTAGGATAGCAGGGTGGGAACAGGAAGACCATATCAGGAAAGGCTGGCTTGGTAGGGGAGCCATATGAATCATGACCAAGAAAAGGCCATGAACTTAACACATCAAAGAATGGCAGCCATGTTGTTACTCCTAGTCGATTTCTGCAAATAACTTTGGTGTTGAAAGAAAAGGTTTGTAAAAACTGGCTTAAGTTTCCACATGGATAGGGCCGGGCTCATTTAATCACTTTTTACAAATGAAGATTCTGAAAGCAGTATATTTCTATTTGTCCTACCTTAGTCCAGAAAGAATTTCACATGGTAACTGAATGTCTTTGGATGTGTAGGGTGAAGATTCCTGGTTTTGGATCAACTTCCTTTGACCTCTTAGTCCTTTCTGAAATGTCTTTAAGCATCCCCTCCCCCACTCCCCCAAATACACATAGGCTGGTTCCTCAGGTTTCTACCATATAGGTAGCTGTGAACTATACCGTATAGGTATCTTTTAGACTAGCAAGATTATGTTTACTTTCTGGGTTGCTCTCTCACCAATTTAATCTGGATATTGTACTGTCATTAAAATCGTCAGTAAATTAGAAAGAAGTTTTGTGTTTTGTGGTCTTGAAAGTTTTAACCTTTTCTTTTCTCTTCTCTTAGGAATCACCAAAATCAAGAGAGATATTGTGTTTGCTGCTAGCCTCTACTTATAAGGAGCTTAAAGAATGTAATTTTAAAGATTATTTACCACCTGTCTGATTATAGTTGACTACAAATGCTTAAAAGTGTTGATGTAATTCTTCCATCTCAACAGTTGTCCTCAAACATTTTAATATATATTTAAATCAAACATTCTAAGAAAGCATATTACATACACATGTGTACATAAGCATTACTTTTTTAATAAAAATTGTACAGGTGGGGCATTGTTTTAGTGGAAGGCTTGAAATTTTTTTAATGAACTTAGAGCTATTGGGTAATCATTTTGTTAAATGGAACTATATACACAGATAAAGTGGGCATCGAAGAGGTATAGCAGCAGTAGCAGCAGTCCCTTAAAGGCCTGTACACTGGGAAGAAAGATGCATCCTCATGCCTTCTGGTTGCAATCATTTTCCTTTAGAAAGTAGGCCAGCTTCATCTGGGTGACCTGCCACCCTTCAAGGTTGGTGATTGTTCCCAAAGTGATTTCCTGTTGGTGTTTCATTCAAAGTTGTATGAGAGTCCTCCTGTTTTCTTTCTTTAAAAGGAGAATTCCTCTCCTTGAAGAAATCTGATACATATACAGCCTACAGAGAGAACAGGTTATACTTTATACCAAGCTGCAGGAAGCAATTTGCAGAGATAAATATAAACAAAAGGATATTCA
This sequence comes from Marmota marmota marmota, assembly GCF_001458135.2. Lineage (NCBI taxonomy): Eukaryota > Metazoa > Chordata > Mammalia > Rodentia > Sciuridae > Marmota > Marmota marmota. The sequence continues at coordinate 7,221,450 of NW_025999924.1, read as the reverse complement.
TCAGATGGTATACATTCAAGGGGAACATTGTTATGCCTTTGGCAAATAGTTTCATTCTACAAATACTTAGTGAATTAGTCTTCATGTAAATTAATTGTTTTAATTCATACCAAAAAGAAAACTGGTTTATAGCCAGAGGCTTTTACAATAAAAATTCTAAGATTTGTATGACTTTTGCAAAGAGTTACTAATTTTTACCTGCTGTCTATCCTATCATGACTTAACACCACTGGGGTTCTTGCCCACTAGGAGTTACTGAGCCACACTCCACCTGTTATAGTTTTTTCAGTGAGGAATTTCTTTTGTCTATTTATATATCCAAATTAACTTAGCAGTATCAAAATGTAGTCTGCTGCCCTGTATACTTACAACTAATATTGCAACCACCGCTCCTTGAATGAGTCCAGTCAACACATCACTCCAGTGGTGTTTGTAATCAGAAACTCGAGAAAGGCCCACATAAATGGATACAGCAACAAGACCAAATTGCAGTGTGGGACGTAAGAGTCTTGCCCAATCTCCCTTCATCCTGGCTTGAAGATAAATCTGGTAGGAAAGAAAACAAAATATTTAACATGCCAACTAAAAATTGTACTTGATTATCACAACATCTCTAAAGATGTGGCATTTAAAATGATTATCAAAATTACATATGGAATAAGACTTCAGGCAAACATTCTTGTACTCATTAATACCTAAAAATTCTTTGAAACAAAAACTATTCTTATGCCAATAACTTGTGTTTAGAAGAATTTATAGCCTATTTAGCTACACTATCCTTCAAATGGGAAATAAGGCAAGAGTTGTTTATGACTTTTAAGACAGGATCTCAGGGCACCTTTTCCCCTTATAGTTGGGCTTGTAATTCTAATGGGCAAAGGCAATGCTGTTATTAGTTCTGAATCTTGGGATAAACCACTAGCATTTCTGTGCACACCTTGCCCTTGCCCTGGGCCAGACTACTATGTTTTCTGTCTGGCCTCTCTGGGCATAATTTACCACTTTAATTGAGAGCTCTGCTAGCCTCAAACCATATCACAGGGCAAAGAAGACTAAATCATCTGTATAAGTAAATATGATAATCTTCCCAGATAAGTAATGCAGGGTGTGATTTAGTCATGATCCAGCAAAGGAATATTTTCTTTCAGTAGCACCCAGTGTACACCTCTTAGACCTCTTGAGACCTCCTTTCCCATATCTGCCTGCCTTTGACTTTGGTTGCATCAGTATCTAAAGAAATTAATACAGAAAGAACTCTAGTGAATCTGCTCTCATTTAGAAGAAAAAAAAACTTCATTTAAAAAATTCTGTTCAATAGTTTATTGATTCACTAAATGCTTTCCTCAGAAAACAATTTACATGGCTCTGTTCACTGATGCTGCCTGTTCGATACATAAATCCATTCCCCATTTCTTGGGCACTGCTTTGGGTGTTCAGTTCTCAACACTGGCAAAGACCCAGAGGTCTAATTTTATCAAGTGTATACTATAAACATCTGGTACGCTTGAGCCTAACTCATTAGCTAATGTAAGTGTTACTACTGGCTTTCTACAGAGCCTCACCTCCCATCTTTAAATGATTAAAATTCAAACTGAAATAAGTAGTAAGAAGATTCATCTAAAGATTTTGAAAAACGTCATTTTATGGAAAAAAGTTCCTTGACTGTAGCTAAAAGCCATGTTTTGGATATTAACTGTCAGAAAGTTAAGCTGTCACCAATAAGGCATTCAGACAATAAAACACCCTGGAATTACACTTATCAATACAAACATCTTACCAGTATCCATCTCTGCTAAAAACAAGGCAAGAAAACAACTCTAAAATGGGCTTAAGCTTGTCCCATTTTGTACTTTCTACCTAAGGGAAAACAAGAGACAGGCATTTTGAGATCTTTACTGAGGATTCCAAAAATCCCTCTAAACAATATTTTCCTTCCAATGAATCCTGACTTTGACTCTTAAGTATCGTGGAGACATATGTTAACTGTTATTTTGCCCAAACTGCTTCACTAACATCCCAGGGGAAAGAATAATTCACTATGGATCAATAATCAAATAAGCTCCAAAACATTTGAGGTGAAACCTTTACCCTAAAGTAGCTGATTTTTCTCCTTATAAATCTACGTTAAGTGTAGCTGTTTCCCCATCAGTCAAACATTAACTGTGGACCCAGAAATTATTTCACTCTGAGGAGATTTTCACATCTCCCAATTAGGGTTCTAACCTTAGATTCTAGATTCTGGCTCCTCTAGTGACCAGGGGCCATCACTTGAGTGCACTGTATGGACACAATAACTATTTGTGCACTGTGTAACCTGGCCAGGGCACTCAGTATAAGCCTGCAAAAAAGGCAGGCACATGGTAGAGCCCTTTTCTTCCCTGTGAAGATCCTTATATTTCAGTTGAGCTTGAGGAAATAACATCAGGAGTTTCCTAGACCAACTTATTATTATAATAACTCCAGACACTTCTCCCCTCTGGACCAAAAGTCTCCTATACAGCACACAGTGATAGTGGCTCCACTTCTTAACCATTTTTGGGGGGCTATAGTGCAAACCTTAAGATCCCAGCCTCTACAGACAATATGCATATGGCTTTCTCTGCCACTTACTTTCCAAAATTGTTCCCTTTTGCCTACCATGATACTTCCCATTCCTTGAATTTATAACTTTTTTATAAAGTTATGACTTTAAAAATTCTACTCCTTGCCTTTGGGGTTTCTTGACACAGGAAATGAAAGTCTGTGGTCAGTCTGCTATTTTTGTCCTGAAGTTCCCAAACACATCACACTAGTGCTTCCTCCCCAGAGTAAAGAACATGACTACTAACAAGCGGCCAGACCATAGGCGTGCTTTGGATGCCGATAGTGTCATTCTACGTTGCCGGTGATTTGGGGCAAAGCAAGTACCAGTATGACTCCTTTAAAAGGAAGTCTCCATTCCTCCATATTTCCCCAACTGCTACAAAGAAACTGAAAGTCTGAAGCTTCTCAGCACTCTTAGCTCTCAGAACTAGAAAGAGGGACAGAGCTCATGCTTTAAATGTCTAACAATAAAATGATGCACTAGGTCCCTGATTTGCAAATTCATTGCTTCCCCCCTTCTCCATGCATGCCATTTGCTAATGATACACACACTGAGCCTATCAAGGGTAAGGCATTTGGTTGCTCACCTCAAGAGCTGTAAGAATTCAGGCCCACAACAGATATTATGTGTGGTCCCAGCCAGGCTCAGCAGCAGTGTCTGTTACTTTCAGATTTCCACACAGGCAGTTGAAGGGGTGAGCCCTATTTGGACACCACCACCCTGCCTTCTCTTCTAGGAAGGCAATGACTAGAAGACTTAAATCAGGCCTCACTCAGATGTCCTGGGCCATTTCTCCCTCAGGACTCCTACTGGAATTATGAAATAGTTCTCTATTTTCAGAAGTTGTAGAAAGGGCACCTAATGGGTAATATAATAGTTTTTTTGCAAACTAAATTTCTGAGGAAGCAAAAAGCTACAGTTAGTTAAGAGAAAGAATGAAGGAGAATGGCAGCCACACTGAAAACTCAAAGTGGCCCTTAAGACACACAGAGAAGGTAGGTCCTATCTTCACTATAAACCCCTTTTAGGAGGTCTGAGTGCTACTTAGAACCAAAAGAAAGTCAATTAAGAGCCTCCCTGGTGTGTGTAACCAAATTTCTGGTTTTTAAATTTTGGATTTCTAGGATTCAAATAATACAGTTTTACTTCTAAGACATAAATTGAGAGGGGAAATGGCCTGTTTATATACCTGGGTTCGAACAGTGAGAAAAACAGAAAATAAAATCCCTTCAGTTGCAAACATACTCAGTGTCCACTGAAGGCATCACTACAAGGTTCACTCCTGGGACTTTTCCTACACACAGTGCAAGGGTGTAACTCCTAGGCCAAATGAGATGGGGACAACTAGAAAGAAAGGGGGATATAGAAGCAACACCCTGCAGTTCTTTAAGGAGGGCTCCTCAGAGGCAAAGGCAATGTGCTGCTGCAGGCTCCAGGCAGCCTGCTGCAGACCAGCAAAGCGAGCAAGGCAGATGGCAAGCAGAATCCACTCATGGCGAGGATGGTGTTTTAACTAGGGCATTCCACAATACTAAAGTCAGAAAGAACTTCCCAGCTGAGGTAAAGAGGCAGTGCTGGAAAAAGAGAGCCTAGTCCAGGAAGCCATGCTGACAGGGATCTAGATTTTAAAGGAGGAAGCAAAGGGAATTAACCCAACAGTTAGCCTGGGACAGGGAGAATGGTTTGGAGAGACTCTCCAGACAGCTGCCCAGACCTTGCTCTGGAAAGAATGATTCCCTCTATTACCTACCCCTGCTCACAAATTTGAACACTGTCCTATTTACAAAAGGAACACCCCCAGCCTTCCACTGCTGACAGGAATAACAACTCTAGGACAACTGGAAAGAGATGTGTGGGTTTCCAGGACACACAGCCAGGCTAAAGAATTATAGCATATACTTCACTAACCTACACACACACACACACACACCATTCTCATCTATACAAATACCTCAGGAGTCTGTGATACACGTGAGTCAACCTCAGGACCTCAGAAGGAAACTGCTGCTAGTTCTCTGGTTTTTTTTTTTCTCCTCTTTATCCCTTTATGAGGAGAAATTCGTGTGAACCCTTCCAGACTGTGACTCTTAAGAAAGAGCTCAGCAAAAACAAGTAGTACCACTGAGTACACAGCCCAGATTTTTGCTCAAAGAAAGAGCTCAGCAAAAACAAGTAGTACCACTGAGTACACAGCCCAGATTTAGAAAGCAAAACTAGTTTGAGATTGACCTTAGAAATCGACCAGTATCCTCCAACATTGCCCTCAGTAAAACCAGGCATCACTACTGGCCCCTCTGAAAAGGAAGGTTCCAGGTATGGCTTATGCCTCCAAGAAGAGGAAAATGAGCAAAAGTCAGGCTCCTGAGCCACTCTTCCCAGAAGAGGTCCTGGTCAGAAAACCCAGCTGTGGGATCAAGTGTTCTGTCTCCTAGCAAAGTCAAGCTCTCCTCCACATAGCATGCAGACAAGCTGCTCTCTCCACTGAGTTTAAAGAAATAATTAGTTCTTAGCTGGGACATTACTAAAGATTTATACAGGCAATTCTTATTCTTCAGAGGAGTAAGGACAGAAAACATCAATTTGCTCAAAATAACCAGATTTTGTAATCTAGAGGTGTAGGAAGCTGGCATTCCACCAGTAGGTGGCAGATGCTTCACTTCTCTGAAAAGTGCCGAGGCCTTCCTCCTGATCCAAACTGATCAACATTGTGGCTCCTCTTCATGAAGACCCCCAAAGTCACTTAACAAAAGTACACAAAGACCTGGTCAAAGTAAATGGTGCTGATTCCACTGCACAGGGAGGGCTATATTAAAAAAAAAAAAAAAAAGAAAGACGTAGTAGTAGTAGTAGTAGTAGTAGTATACACACTCTTTCCGTTATGTAAACAACATGCATTTTTCCTTTATATAAAAAAAGTGTTTTTAAAATAAAAAAAAAATCAACATCTGTAGCACTACTTGAGTATTCTTTCATTATTTTACTATCATTAAGGGTTATGCGATCTTCATGTTTTTGTTCCCCCAAATTCATATATTGAAATCCTAACCCCCAAGGTGCTAATATTTAGGAGGTGGTGCCTCAGTAGATGATGAGATCATGGGGGAAGACCCCTTGTTATGGGTTTAGTGCTTTTCCTTACAAGGGACCCCTGGCTCTTTTAAGAAAGTTCCCTGGCTACTTCCACAGTGAGGATCCAGTAAAGTTGGCAGCTTACAGGCAAGAGAAAGGTGCTCACCAGAACTTGAGCATGTTAGACCCAGCTCTCAGACCTCCAAACTCCAGAACTCTGAGAAACACACTTCTAGTTTATAAGCCATTTAGTCTATGGTAATTTATTATAGTAGCCCAAACTAAAACATAGGATATAACCATTTTTGGCTAAAATTTCTGAAACAACATTTAACTTCCATTAAAGGGCTAATTATAGCTCACTTAAAATCAATCTGTTGAACTATATATTTTTTGAAGCTGATTAATTTTGATTTTTTCCTCTCCTTGACTAACCTTGTTAATACTTCTTAAAATACTCCATTCTTAAAAATAAGTAGGATTTGTTCCCCTCCCCACTTTTAAACTAGAGTCAAGGAGTCAGCTTACAAGCTAAGAATGGTTTCATATTTTTTTTTTTTTTTTTTAATAAGAATGGCCTGTTGTTTCTTTTAGTACTAAGTTATGCTTTAAAGATATCATGAGTTATTTTTTTTACAGAGAGAGAGAGAGAGAGAAAGAGAATTTTTTAATATTTATTTTTCAGTTTTCGGTGGACACAACATCTTTGTTTGTATGTGGTGCTGAGGATCGAACCCGGGTCGCACGCATGCCAGGCAAGCGTGCTACCACTTGAGCCACATCCCCAGCCCGGTTTCATATTTTTAAAGCATTATTTTGGGGCTGGTGATGTACCTCAGTGGTAGAGCACTTATCTAATATGTGCAAGACCCTGAGTTTGAGGCCCTAGCACCACACACAAACAAAACATTTTTTAAAAGAACAAACAAAAACATTTTTTAAAAGCTTAAATATGTTAACTGATCTTTTACTGAAAACTTTTGTTAATCCCTGAACCAGACTAACAGCATGCTAAACACCAAGAAATAGAACTCTTATCTACTTATTTTTGAAATAAGTCAAGAAAACTAACAACTGTAGCCAGGAGACCACTGTAAGGTAGGCCTCACCTTAGCCTTCTCTGGCTTTGATTTTATCATCTTTGGGATTTATGGAGTTCCTAAATTTAGACTTGAAACCCACCTCAGGCAGGACTTGAGGTGTGTGGGCCATAAATTGTCCATCACATTCCCAATCCTTAGTATTCCATAGTTTGGGAAACATCTTCATCAAATATCAACAGTACTAGGTGGTACAGGGTCAGTGCTAAATGAAGGACAGTACAAATTTTGGGAAAGTGAGTGGTTTGAAAGAGTCAGGAAGTCTTACATAGGTGGGTGGCAGTGTCTAAACACTGGGAGGCTGAATAAGAAACTCTCTGAGCAGGGAGGAGAGTGGCTAGAGCATAGTACAGCTACTAACAGCAGTGATAAAAACAATCTGGAGCTTCAGCCTCAACCGGATGGTACCAGAAACCATTCTTATCCCATTTGCTCCTCTCCTGAATAATCACGTAAATCTGGAATCTCTGACATTCAACCAAATTCAAGGGGGATCACTAAGCCCATGAAGGCCACATGCAAAGCAGCCCTGCCCTGATCTCCAGCCAGCCATGTGCTTTTCACAGACTCCCTGGCACTGTGAAGTGCACAGGATTAGGTTTCCTGCCAGAGCAGAACAATGGCCAGGATATTTAACTTATAAGACAATTTTAACTAGAAGTTCATTCCTGGGTGTCAGGAATTCTTGCAGATTTAAATGACTGTACATCTCCACCCATTCTGGGCCTGACCCATAATGCCAAGATGCCTAGGGAAACAAGATGAGTCACTGCCTTAGGAATTTGGGGGAGAAGAGAGGTTAAATGTTGTATATAAATAGGAAAGCAAGGAGATAGCTGTATATTCAGGGCCAAAATAAAAAATGGGGCCTATATCCTAATCAAGTAAATATTTCCACCATCCAGAGTCAGTGAAATGCAGTGCATGATTACTCTCAGGCCTTGGTCTCTAACAAATCTGGCTTTTTTTTCTCATTATAATTTCATCTAAATGCTCGCACTGACCCAATTACTAAATTGTGGTTGAGGTCATTTTCCCTGTGCATACAGCCCTAAACTGTCTCCTCATATGCTGCTGCATATCCACAGAGCAAGCCTGCCAATTGAGGCTCTCTTTGCACACATTTTATCCTCTCTGCATGAATTTCAGATTTCACAACTCCATACAAGTTTCTGTTTGGATACACAGATTTCACAGATGTTCTGAGAAGGGCCAAGGAAGGAGAGCAGAAAAAATGATAAATGAAATATGCATCAAAATGTTCAAGATTAAAAACAGTGGTCAGTCACCATTTTACTTCAAGATCTGCCTCACCTAACCTTCAAATTAAGTGGGCAAGGGTTCAGATCAAGGAAGCAATCAAATAAGGGCCACCTAGTCAAGAGATGCCCAGAGAGCTCACAGACCTCAGCAGTCCCTTTCCAAGGCCTCTGTTCCCCATCTGTAAAACTGGCAATTGCTCATTTCTATTCTTCATGGAGATTATTAGAAAAAGTCAAAAGTAAAATTAGCATAGCTAGGCATGGTGGCACACACCTATAATCCCTGTGACTCAGAAGGCTGAGGCTTTCAACTCTGAGCCAGGCTGGGCAACTCAACAAAACCCTGTCCCAATTTTTTTTTTTTTTTAATTATAAAGGGCTGGGTATGTAGCTCGATGGTAAGCGCCCCTGGGTTTAACATCCAGTACCATACACAAAAAGGTAAAAACAGTGTTAAATGCAAATCATCATCAATATCAACCAAAACTAGATTCCTAGGTCTCATACAGAAGGACTGAGATGGCAGCACACGTAGGTGAGTGAATAACTAACAAAAGTCACTCTGGCAGACCTAGCTCTGGGGTGGATGCACCCACCCTTAAAATGTCATTCCGTAGAATCACAAATCTATGTTTGGGGGAAAGTTCTCAGGCTCTTAATGGCTCTTACCACTGTCCAGCCTCCACCTTCTCCCCTAGTGCCCCATTTAAAAAGCAAAACATGTTGCTTCCATTTGGAAAGAATGCTGATTTTCCCTAATAAGATAAAAGGGGATGTCAGAATACTATTTGCTATTAACTGCCTTGAAATAAGTCAAATTTTCCATGGCAGGTCTACAGAAACATTTGGGTATGTATCTTTAAAAAAAAAAAAAAAAGCACTAAATTCTGTTGAATTTGTACCTTGTTGCTTTCTCACAAAACTAAATTAACATAGGATGAAAGTTGCACAGTTTCCAGAAATATTGGAAAAGCCAAAACTCTGTAATGGTTTGAGTTGTGTGTTTGAATTTTATATAACACCTGAAATTTACATTCTTTTCATTGTGGGAATTTGGTTTTTTCAAATAAAAGCAAGATTCTAGTAAAGTTAACTTTAAATTCTGAGACCAAATTAACTCTCATCAGTCTATCCTTAATATTACACAGCATGGATTTTTTTTTTTTTTTTTTAGTATTTTTCTTTTAGTTGGACACAATACCTTTATTTTATTTATTTATTTTCATGTGGTGCTGAGGATCAAACTCAGCATCTTACACTTGCCAGGCAAGCACTCTATCACTGAGTCACAACCCCAGGCCCACACAGCATGGATTTTTAATCTAAGTCTTAAATACTTACACAGCACTAAATGTAATCAAAGGAAAAACCAAGGGATCTGCAAATTTGCACAGAATACAACTATATAAAAAACCAGTTACAAAGAAAATTAAGAAAAAAATTATAGTTGATCTATTAAGACAGAAATCTTATCCCTTTCCCCCTAAATGTTGATAATACACTATACAGTTTTATATATATATATATATATATATATACACACACACACACACACACACACACACACATATACACATATATACACATACACATATATTTATATATATATATACACACACACATATATACACATATATACACATACACATATATTTATATATATACACACACACACACATTTATATGTATATGTAGAGAAAGAACATAATAAAATATAAAAATAAATTTAAATTGACTTTTAAAGATCCCCTGAATATGTCCTAGAGTTTGGTCTTCTATTAATTACTCTCCAAAAAAAAACCTTATGTATTAATCTCTAACTTGATAAGCAAACTATGGGTGCATATCTTTTCTAACTCCTCACTGCCAAGCTAGTAAAATGCATCAGCAAACTATGTGCTGCTCAAAAGCCTAGCAGTCAGACTCGGACCTGGAAGTCGAGCAAATGACCACTTCCAGAAGTGGAAGCCTCTCTGGTCCAGTGGAAAGCAGTTTGGGAAATGTTTCAGAATATGAAAGAAAAACAAAACCTGCTCAAACAGAAGCAACAACAGCTGCCCTCACTTACAATAAGCAGGATTCAGCTCACCAGAGCAGGCCCTGGGCATAGCAAAGAGGCTGCTGAACGCCCACAATGAGCAATGGGGAGCCTGCTCCCAATTAGGGTGCCCGGGACTCTGGATCAGTGACCTCTATGAGTACACAGAAGACATCTGTGTGTTCCAGAAAATGTCCCAATGACGGGTATCCCATCAGTTCATTCTTAGCAGGAGACTTAAAGATTTGATGGTCTGTTTGGCTTTTGCCACTTGCAACCCAAGAGCAGACACTTAGGAGAATCAAGCATCCCACGCATCACATCCCCAACCATCAGCAGACATGAGGTACTTACTGCCAGGAACAGCATGCAGTACATGGAGAACGAGGAGTGGCCGGAATAGAAGGACAACCTAGAAGAGAAACAAGAGAGACATTCATTTTTCTCCCTGAGGCAGAGCCTACTTTTGGAGGGCCTGCATATATGCTGGTGGTGAACTCATTTTGTTTTGCAGTTCTTTTCTTTCTTCAGTGCAGAAGATCAAACCCAGGGCCTCGTGTACACTAGACAAGCACTCTACCACTACCTGATCTCATAAATCTCCTTCCCTTCAGAGGGCACAAAGCTCCCTCCTCCTACCTTCAGAAATTAGAAGGATGAGGGTGGAGACGCAATTAAGACAGGAACTGTCAAAGTGTCCAAAGAGGACATGAGGTCAGATTCATATGTGGGATCATTTTATTGAAACCCAAGATGGGTGATGAATCATTGTGACCAAACTCGCCAGGCATTTCTGTAGCTGTTGGAGGAGCGATACTGACAAGCTGTAACTGGCACAAAGGGCTTTGACCTGACTGCATAAAAATCCATATGACTGTGATTTAGGTTTTCCATTTGCAGGGTTTGTACCTGAATAAGGTAATGCCTCCTTTGGGACACTTGGAAGTTTATCCCTTTTCTCTATCCATATTAATAATTTTGTGTTTTAAGTGAACACACATCTTGCCTTAGATTTCCCACAATATGAAATGCTTTTGACATTTATTTTTAAATTGTGCTCTGATCATTCTGTACCAAATGAACATCTTTTAATATTATAATCTATAAACATCTGAGTATCATTTTCCCACCTAAAAATTATAGTGATGGCAAATTTTAATTTTATAGCACTTCTGAAAAAGAAAGATAAAGCTTACTAATATTCAAGATCTAAATCATGCTCTCAAAGAATTACCTACTGATGCAAGAAGACAAGCACACTCCAGATACAACCTACACATGAAAAGATACCCATACAAATAATTATGATGTTTCTCCTGACTGCTTTTCCCCTATACAAAAATAAGAACAAAGGTATTTTACTTATTCAAAAGGAATTTAAAGCCTATGTAGGTTCCTGGGATTCAGAAAGAAAGAGAGACTCCTAAAACCCAAAACAGAGAGTGATGTGTGTAAATCCGGCCACAGAGGATGGGAGAGAAAGTAAAGATTTCTTAAACATATATTGAGAATGATTCTATCAAGAATTTGCTTTTCCCACCCAAAATTTTGATTGTCATATACATTCCTAAGAGAATCTTCTAGTGTCCTGTGCTACCTAGGAATTATATAACTAAACCTGCTAACTGTTCTGGTTTTAATCTAGGTAAAACAGATAAATAAAGCACTGCTTAGCTTTACTGTTTGGCCACACAGAGTGTGTAGAGTACTGTTTGGCCACATAGAATGGGTAGAGCAGAGTTCTGTACATTTTATAGTTAGTTTCAATAAACTGAATAGCCTACATATTAAAAAAGACAATTTTAGGGACTGTCAAGGCCCATCGAGTGAATGTAACTATGATGACAGAAACAGGCTCAAAGTCAAGCCATTTCATTTCACTAAATCCTATACCTTGTACCATGAAATCACAAACTGGAAACTTTAGTAGTTTAAACAGCTCTCAATCCACAACAGAGCAATTTCATAGGATGAAAATGAAATAGTTGAATCAAGAAGTCTGCCCATGACTTCAACAGGGATTAAAAAAAGAAAGAACTACTCATTATCACTTTCTAAATCTTTACACACAGTAACTTATCAAACAGATCATGGTAATATGAACTTTTACTTCTGTTAAAAAGAAAACAGACCCACAGAAGACATAAATTCAAATTATTCATATTCCATACAAATCTAGTTCTACTGGAATCTCAAGGAAATGCATTTGCTCCTACAGATATCTTATCATATCCATAATCCACAAATGAACTAAATATTTGTATGGAGCCTGGTGTGGTGGCGCACACCCATGATCCCAGTGGCTCAGGAGGCTGGGGCAGGAGGAGGCTTGTGAGTTCAAAGCCAGCCTCAGCAACTTAATGAGGCCCTAAGTAACTCAGCAAGATCCTGTCTCTAAATAAAATGTAAGAAAAGGCTAGGGATGTGGCTCAGTGGTTAAGCACCCCTGGGTTCAATCCCCAATGCCTGCCTCCCAAAAAAATTGTATGGGTAAATTAATAAAATCCAAAAATAAGTCCAAATGCTTGTGTCTGCTTCACAGTGATCTCAGCTGAAATGTTTAAGACTTTGTCCCTAGCTAAAGATCCTTCCCTTGGGAATTTTAACCAGTCCCATCTCACTTCATAACTGCCCCAGTGATGAAGAAAAAGTAACAATTAAAGCCAACTGTCATCAAATCTTAGGAAAATGTTTTCAGAGGGAAGAATGTATTTTCAAATGCTGCTGTTTTCACCAACTCTAGGGAATGGTCTGTTAAACATTAAGGAACCTTCAATTAGTAAGTACATTCTTTGGTCTTGATTATGTAACTTACTGTGAATGAAGTCTTTTTACAAATGGCAGATTTAAGATTTCCCCCTCTTCCTTCATTATCCAGGGTACCCCCTTCTTCTTGAAAAGGTGATTAAAACTCAGTCTGAACCTCAATATCATAGCCATCACCCCAACCTTATATCTGAGTTCCCACTGGATTCAGCCATACTGCCACCTCTGTACTCCCAACATCTACATCCATATTTGGTCTTAAAATCTGCAAAGACAATCAAATCCAGCCTTTATCAGTCACCAGAAACAATTAGCTCATATGAACCATTTCTTAAGCGTTTTGGGGCTCATGAGGTTAAATCACAAGGAACCCAGCCAATCATCCCTGGGCTCTTCCCTCACTAACAGACTTTCTTCCTTCTTTCCTCCCCATTCTCCAGAGTTTAAAAGCACTGTAAAACACAATTTTAACTATCCTTTTACTTTGGAAGTATCTTTATATCTTTGTGGGAGGAGCAGTACTGGGGTGTTGGACCTAGGACCTCATGCATGCTAAGCAAGCTCTCTACCATGGAGCTACATCTCCAGCCCTCGCTTACATTTTTTTTTTTCTTTTTTCTTTTTTTTGTACCAAGGATCGAACCCAGGGGCACTTACTACTGAGCCACATCCCCAGCCCTCTTTTTATTTTCTAATATATTTTATTTAGAGACAGGTTCTCGCTGAGTTACTTAGGGCCTTGCTAAATTGCTGAGGCTGGCTTTGACACTCAAGATCCTCTGGGCCTCAGCCTGCTGAGAGGATTACATGTGCGCACAAGCATGCTGGGCACATTCATTCTGGAATAATTTTTTTTTTTAATACAGAATTCTAGGTTAATGATTTTCTTCCTCGTGACTCTGAGGATATCATTACATTATCTATGGCTTCTGCTTTTGTTGTTAAAATATAAGCCTCTGTGCCATTCCTTTCTGTATTCTGTCTTCTCTCTTTCATTGCTCCCCACTGCCCCCCATGCCCAAGTCTTCAATAGTCTACAACTATCATATATCAAGTAGGGACTTCTTTTTATTTACCTGGTTTGGTACTTATTGGCTTCCTATATCTGAGTATTTATACTCTTCACCAATTTTGTAAAGTTCCCAGCCACTTGGAATACTGCATATCCTCTATCCTACTATCTTTTTGCGAGTTTCTGAATGACCTTGTAATCTACCTTCTTATTGTATCCCTCTCTCTTAACCTTCCTTCTGTATTTCTGATCTTACCTTTTTAGGTCTACCTTTCACTTCAGTTTTCCCTTTCACTGTGTCTAATCAATCTGTTCCATTTTTAAAATTTAAATTACTAGATATGTTTCATTTACAGATCTCTTTGGTTTTTTTCAAATCTATCTGATCAATCCTATTAACATATTTTCAAGCTCCCCTTAGTCTACACAGCAGACATATTTATATTCTACATGGTAATTCTAGTATCTGCAATCTTTGAGTTTATGTAACTTGTTATATTTGCTGACTCTCACTTAAGGTAGCTTGTTTCTATGTATGTTCATTATATTAAAATATGTGTTCATGTCCTTGGGACTCCATCATTGGGGAATCTCAGAGATCCTGGTTTAAAGAGAATTCTTCCAAGAGAGACTTGTATCAACTTGTGCTGTGTTCACTATAGATCCACTTTGACCTTCAAACTTTTTTTCTTAAAAAAAGACATACAGGTAGCATGAATTCTGGCTCCAGACCAGTGAGTGTGACTGTGGTCTTGTGGTTAAGAATTCTTCTTAATATCTCCCACGTGGAGGATACTGCCCTTTGGGAGTCCTTACATTATCCCTGTGCCTCCCGTATGTCTTCTTACTCTCCTCAGTCTGTCTTCATCACCTACACTTCATATTCACAGTCTACCAAACTTGGGTTCTAGGCTTTCAGAAAATGGCAGACAGGGCACACATTGGATCTTCAACACTAACTGATCCTGGCCTCGGGTCTCAGCTAAGCTATTTATACATTTATATGTATGTATGTCTATATGTGTGTATGATATATATAGATATAGGTATAATTTTTTAAAATAGGGTCTTGCTATGTTGTCCAGGGTGATCTTGAATCCTGAGCTCAAACATTCCTCCTTCCTCATGCTCCCAAGTAGTTGGGATTATATACAGGTGCCACTACACCAACTACCACACACACACACACACACACACACACACACACACACACACATACATATATTCACACGTATATATCGCATATATAATTTAAGAAACAGTGCATATGAATGTGGGGGGCATATTTTCTAGCATGTTTAGTTGAACAAGATCAGAAGGCATTTCTAACCCTCTATATCGCCAAAAATAGAAATAGGCTTTAAAAAAAAAAGTAAAATGCTATCTAAAAACAATCATTTCAGTAGGTGACACAACAGTTTGACAAAATGTGATTTGTTTTTAATCATACAGTGGCCAATGCTCACAAATGCACAAATGTTTCCAATTACTGATATACTACCAACTCCCTGGGTATGCCAAAGTTGGCTCTGATGCAAATTACAACTTCCTTTCCCCCTAAAAATTGTTCTAAAATTGATTACTTAAAGCAGTCCAATGCAGAAAAGTTGTCAAACCACATAAATTGTTATAGAGTTACCGAGTACATTCAGGTACATGATACACATTACCTATGTTCCTCACAAAACTCTTACGTGCACACAGAGAAGATGAGCTTCACACAGTTTCAATAACTTGCTCAAAAGCCCCAACTATCTCTTTCATGCTCAAATCTGAGTCTTCCCAACTGTGCCAGGATTTCACTACAACGAACAGTAGAGAAATCCAGAAAGATTTTTAATCCTAACATCTCCAGGCAGTGAGAACCAATCAGAAAGAACAGAAATTATAATTTATATGTGGCAAAATGTATGAAGTAGTATGTATGAAGCTGGACAATCTATAGATGTTGTCAGTAACCATTTGAAGAGAATAATAATTTGTACACTCCAAAGGCAAAATAATATAGGAAATAATATAGGAAATAAAATAAAATAATTAAAATAAAATAATATAGGAAGACAATTACAAGAGACAGTTTCTTTACAACTTATTTCCTGATTTTAAATATTCACATAAACCATATTAACTTGAACTGTAAGAGAAATTTCCCTTTGTGGTAACCTTTAAATACTGAATTATCCTGTTTTTTTTTTTTAAAGTTTAAAATGTCCTATACAAACGGACATGTGAGCAATGACCTCTTAATGAACACTAACTTTTCCTAAGTATTAGTTCTACTTTATTTTGAAAGGATGCTGACAATAACCATGCTAAAGTTTCCAGCATTAGATATCAAACATTGTAGATAATCAGCATTAGATTATGTACAAAAATCCCATATCTAGGATACTAAGTAGGTGATGACGGGGAAAATGTGAACTTCACTTACACACTTTCAAGAGGATGGCTTGACTATCTACCCACATGAAAAACGTATTTTTGATTCAGTAATTCTACTTCAAGGAATCTATCCTAGAGAAATGCACACAAAGATTTGTGCCGAAACACAACTGGCAATTCAAGGACCCAAGAAGGGTCCAGCCCGACTTTGTATTTTATTTAGAGACAGAGTCTCACTGAGTTGCTTAGTGCCTCACTTTTGCTAAGGCTGGCTTTGAACTTGAAATCCACCTGTCTCAGCCTCCCGAGCCACTGGGATTACAGGCATGTGCCATCGTGCCCGGCCAGATTACTTTTAAATAATAACTTTCATAAATAATACCTTTCATAAAGTGAAGGATCTTTTTAAATCACCCCCTACTTAATCTTATATGTTGATATTTCCATATAGACATGATTATAAAGAAGGTTGTTGAGCTACTGACATACACATGAATAATACAATAAACCTGAACAAATCAATTTTTTGGAGGTATAAGGAATTATCTGGTAATGTCTACAATTAGACCATTTATAGAAGAAGCAATCCTAGCAGATTTTACCAAGTGCTTAAGTACTACACCCAGCCAGTCTACTTAGAATGTGTTTTACTATTATAGAAGGCATGTGCTCAAATTTCAGCTTTATTTACCAGCATGCGATCTGCATTTAAGAAATTATTTCTCACACTTAATCATATATATTGCAATTAACCTTCTAAACAATACAAGACTGCCATAATCTAAACATGAGTAAGTTTGTTTTGAATATCTGATTCACAAAACTAGAGATCAGCCACTCGGAATTGATCGGAAACACCAAGTTTGCACTTTGAAATTTAGGACTAGAAATGTAGTTCACAGGTAGAATACTTCCTAGCATATGTAAGATCCATTTGCAATGGTAGTCTTAACCACATGTTTTAGTGTTGCAAGTACAGCCCCATTTAATGTATAGCAAATTCTCAAGTATTAATTCTAAAGAGTAAGTATAACTTTCTAGATAGTGCAGTTAATAAGTATTCCATTAAAATCCATTTATTTCCTTTATTTTTTTTTTTTTAAATCTAGGACCTAATGGCCACCACAACTGAAGTCTGGGGAAATTCCTATGATATCAGTGATGGCAGACACAGCACAAGGGCATGCACATGTGCAGGTAACAGAGATGGGGCAAGAAATTAAGTGAATGAAAGGGAAAAAATCAAAAGCAAAACCAAAATTATAGGAGGATATTCTCATCCTAACATGTAACTCTGACTCCTTTATATCATCAACAAAAAATGACTCATTTGGAGTGTTATGTTCCCTTCTCCCCAGTGTCAAGCCATTATAATTTTATTAGTAAAAACTTATATGGGGACAGGTAATGAAGGTAAATGAGTCAAAAGAGCAGATTACACCATAATACTAGCCTATAGATAATATTTAAACAGAAATGTTTTTGCATTTTTTTTTTGGCTTTTTGGCTTTTAAAATTCAAGAGAAAGAATAGGAAAGTCTATATCCAGCTAAACTATATTCCACAATAGAACAGAAATGCAAAGCCACAGTTATGTATCATTATTATACAGCTCTGAAACTGTTAATAACATTCTGGAAGCACAAATGGAAATCACAATTTTCTGTGAAGATACAAAGTCTTGCCATAATTTCATTTCTCCATTTGATGATTCTTTCTCCTTGCTTTGGAAGCCCAAAATTTAACACAGGATCTTCTCATTAAAAATTACAATTATTTTTAATGCGTGTAAGTCTACAGTGTGAGTTACATAGATGCTCATACTGTTTTTAAAGAGGTTGTTTTCCCAGCCCTTCTATAAGACTTGAAGTACACAATTCATATGCAGAATCCTTAAAAGATGGCAGAAAAAAAAAAGCCTATATACACTTAGGTCAAAAGTATAATCAGAGTGTAGCAGAGCCTGGTGGCACACGCCTGTAATCCCAGAGGCTGAGGAAGCTGAGGCAGGATGATCCCAAGTTCAAAGCTAGTCTCAGCAAAAGCGAGGCTCTAAACAACTCAGGATGATCCCAAGTTCAAAGCTAGCCTCAGCAAAAGCGAGACTCTAAGCAACTCAGTGAGACTCTGTCTCTATTAAATAAAACTAAAAAAAAAAAAAAAAAAAAAACAGGGCTGGGGATGTGGTTCAGTGGTCGAGTGCCTCTGAGTTCAATCTCTGGTACCAAAATTAAAAAAAAAAAAAAAAGGACAATCAGAGTAACTGTACCTGTCAGCCAATTTATACACTCTAGGAAGGGAGTATTGACACATAACAACTGAAAAATGATTTTTATACATTTTAAATAAACTATTTCTTAACATATTGCCAAAATGTGATAGCTTATATATAGAAACAAAATTTCATCAACAAGAAATATCTTCATAAAAAAATTTTGTGCCAAAATTTATGTACCTGAACAAGAGAAACAAGAGATGTATGAAGAATTTGTGTCTTTTAAGAATCATTTACAAAGACATTTTCTAGAATTCAGGCAAACCCTTATAATGACTTTCTTAAATTCCTTGAATGAGAGAAAAGATTAGTTTCCCTGTCTTTTATGGTGGTTGATCTAGGAGATATATTAGAGAGACAGGCATAGGGCTTGGTGGAAAAGTACAAAACTGAGAATCAAAGTCCTGAAATTGAGGTCATAGCACCACAGAACTACTTCTAGGATAAAAACTTAGATGCTAATCCTCACTCTGCTCTAGGTGTTCATTCATGGAAGTGGGACTGTACTACTCTCTCTGTTTATGCTGTAAGAATGCTACAAGGATAAAAACAAATAGCAAATGAGCAGTACTGGGAAAATTTGGATATGTACACCATATATTAAGAAGATGGTTAACTCTCAGATTAGTTTTTTTATCACTGAAAATAAGCACCCTTCTTTGGTTCCCAGTAAACAATAAAATAATACACCATATTTTTTCCTGTTAATTGACATGTTACCTTTTTTAAAAACAACAATAAATAAAGTGTTCTTAAAGTTATCTGAATAAAATTAATTTGCAGTCAAAAGAATTACTACAGCTAGGCATAGTGATTGTAGTCCAGGAGGCCGAGACAGGAGGATCACTTGAAGCCCAGTAGTTCAAGGAGAGTCTAGGATAAATGGCATGGCCTATCCAAATAAAAATACAGAAAGAGAGAATGGAAAGACAAGTGCAGATTGGGAAAAGATATTTGAAATGCATAGCCGATAAGGAACTTGTATCCAGAATATATATTTTTAAAAATTTCAATACCCAAGAAGAAAATATAAACAAGAAAACCCAGTTTTTTAAATGGATGAAAGATTTAACAAGAGTGAAGTGGCAAATAAGCATATGCAAAGATTACCAATATCATTAATCATTAGAGAAATACAAATTAAAACCACAGTGAGATAATACTATATAAAATAGCTACAATTAAAAAGATTAACCCCATATTGGCAACAATGTAGAGCAATTCAAACTCTTATATACCACTGATAGCAATGTAAACTGGTACAACCACTTTGGAAAAGTTTCAAAGATTCTTAAAAAGTAAAACTTACAACTACTATATGACTTGCCCATTCCTCTATGCTATAGATTGAATGTGTCCCCCAAAGTTTATATGTTGGAAACTTAATTCCCAAGGCAACAGTGCTGAGAGATGGGATCTTTAAAAGGTGATTAGGACATGAAGGCTCTCCCCACATCAGTGGATAAATGTCATCATCACAGGAATAGGCATTTCTCCCTCTCCCCAATGAAGCCTTTGGCCAAGCTGCTGATGTTCCCTGATGCAGCAAGAAGACCCTCATCAGATTCTGCCCCTTGAATTGGGACTTCCCAGTCTCCAGAACCATGAGTCAATAAACTTATGTTCATTTTAAATTACCCAGTTGGTGGTATTCTTTTTATAGCAGTACAAAACAGACGAAGATAGAAAATCTAAACTGAGACATTTTTTTGTTGGGTTTATAATATACATGGATGTAATAAACATTTTTTCCAAGTACATATTTGCTCTTGCCACTTCTTTAAACTTTATATAAGAAGTTTTAGCCAGTATTACAAGACAAGGCAAAAAATCAGAAAAAAGAAGTAGTACAATTTTCTTTGTTCACAGCATAAATAGGAATATAGAAAATCTTGAGGAATCAATAAAAGTTACTCCAATTAATAAATTAAATTAGCTTGGTTCTAGGACACAAAATCAATGTAAAAACCAATTGTATTTCTACACAATCCAAACAACTAAAAATTAAAGATACTAAAAAAAAAAAAAAAACAGCTTTTCACAATGGCATCAAGAAACATTAAAAACTTAGCAATGTGTTTCACAAAATGTGCACAAGACCCAGACACTGAAAACTTAAAAATACTGGTAAGACAAACTAAAGAAAACCAAAACAAATGAACAGATATACCAAATTCATGGTTTGAAAGACTTGATATTAAGAACAATTCTTCACATGATGACCTACAGATTTAAAGCAATCGTAATCAAAATTCTATCAAAGAAGGCTGGGGTGGCTCTGTGTGGTAGAGTTTGCCTGGCAAGTGTTTGGAATCCTCAATACCAAATAAAAATAAATAAATAAATGAATGAATGAATAAATAAATAATAAATAAATAAATAAAGGTATTGTGTTCATCTACAACTAAAAAATATATTTTTAAATTTTAGCAAAGAAAACAGAGGGCTGGGGTGGTGGCTCAGTGGTAAAGCACTTGCCTAGCCTGAGTGAGGCACTAGGTTTGATCCCCAGCACCACATAAAAATAAATAAAGGCATTGTGTCAATCTACAACTAAAAAAAATATTAAAAAAAAAAAAGAAGGAAAAGACGATAGACAAAACAACCACTAAGCCACATCCACAACCCTATTTTGTATTTTATTTAGAGACAGGGTCTGAGTTGCTTAGTGCCTTGCCAATGCTAAGGCTGGTTTTGAACTCACAATACTCCTGTTTCAGCCTCCCGAGTTGCTGGTATTACAGGCATGTGCCACCGCATTATTTTATTTTAATACTAAATTGCAGTATAATCTTGGCATAAAGAGAGGCAAAGAAATAAATGAAACAGAAGTAGTCCGGTAACAGACTCACATTTATATGGTTGACTGTTTTCCAAAAAAGGTGGTAAGATAATTTGTGAAAAGGATAGTTTTATCAATAAATAATGCTAAAATAACTGGATAGTCAATGGAGAAACAATAAATTGTGACTCTTTCCTCACATTATACCAAAAGTTAACTCAAAAGAACACAGAATGTCTAAAAGACTATCTAAAACCTTCTAGAATGTCTAAAAGACTAACCAATAATAAATGATTGCAAAGATGTGTCGTAACTGGAACTCCAGTTTTTGTGGAGTGCAAAATGGTACAGCCACAGTAGAAAAGTCTAACAGCTTCTTAGAAACACTTACACATATGCTGGCTGAATGGCCCAGAATTTCCACTCTCAAATATTTATTCAAGAGAAATGAAAGTGTATAACGTATACACAAATGTTCATAGCACCTTACTTTTAATAGCCCCAAATTAGAAACCACCTGAAAGTCCATCAACATTCTGATGAATAGATAAGCAAACTGTGACACATCCATCCAATCTAATACACCTTAGCAATGAAGGAAAGGAAAAAGGGAGGCAGGACTAGAGAGACTAAAGGGGAGGGAGAGGGAGAGAGAAAATGAGAGAGAAGTACAACATGAATGAATCACAAAACCAACATGAAGAAGGCAGTCACAATAGTGATCACCACATAATTGCTTTTATACAATATTCTAGAACACACAAAACCATAAGAGCAGAAAGTACATCTGGGGATTGCAAACAGGAGTATGAATTGACAGCAAAGGCTCAGGAGCAAACTTTAAATAGAAATATTCAAAATCTTGATTATCATGGTAAACACCTTTATACATAAAACTTATCTAAGTATACACTTAAGGTGGATAGGTTTTAATTTATGTGAAATACACCTAAATGACACTTATTTTAAAAGGTGATTCAGCTAATATATACAGACCATTCTAAACTTTTAAAGGTTTGACTTACAATTTTCAACTTTACAATACAGTGGGAGTAACACTCATCCAGTAGAAACTGGACTTCAGATTTTGTTCTTTCCTAAGCTAGCACTATGTGGTATAATATTGTCATGATTTTGGGCAGCAGAGAGCCATAGCTTCCAGTTAGTCACATGACCAAGAAGGTAAACAACTGATATTCTACAGAATACTCTGTTGTTAAGCTTAGATGTTTAATAGGTTAGATATATTAAATGCATTTTTTACTTTTCAGTTAATTGATGAACCCAGCCTAATTCCATCTTAAGATTGGGAGTCATTTTGTCACAAAGTCAAGAAAAGTTAATTTCTGTTTTACTATAAATTACTGCGATTGCTAAACTTGTTTAGAATTCCTGCCCATGCCTTGAACTCACCCATGCCTGGTTTTCCCTGACCAGATAACAACCCTCTCTGAAACCTTAGCGGCATCTCATAAATTCTGATGTTGGGATCTGAATTTACTCCCTACCTTGAAATATCATGCCATGTGGATCATTAACCTACTATGATACTTTGATAAGCATAATACAAAGGCAGATAGTAGGTTATCAAAGTCCTGTTATCTATAAGTTCTCAAGACACCCCTTTGCAACTTTTTGTGCTATAAAATCTCATTCTTGAAGAGCTGGGGGGCTGGTCTCTAGCCGTGTTAGGGGAGACAGCCGCTGATCAGCTCCCTTTGTGTACACAAATACAAGCTTGCTTTAATTTGATTTAAAATTGGAGTAGGTGGTCTTTTCTTTGTGTCGGGGTTCAACATTAATGATGGGTTCATTATAACATAACCCCATTATAAGTCAAGGAGCAGCTGTGTTTTTCTTTTCCTTTGTGAGCTAAATTCTTAAAGGTAGTTTTCATTCTTCAATTTAAATCCATATGGTATTTTTATGAGGCTGTACAGTTAAACTTCAAATGAAAGAAGAAACTGATAATTTTATTCTACTAACTTTGTTTCTCATGCTGTTTTTACTCAGTTATTCTCTATAATTTGTCCTAAAGTTCAGCCTCAGTTCCAATAAGGTTCCTTAGTTCCCAGCAACTCATTTGATCATTCCCTCCATCCCAACTCCACCACCACAAACTCTGGAATTCCACTTCTATTGTTAAAGTCCTCTATCGTTTCCTGTGTCTTCCAACTCTTCCCTGAAAGTTTATCTATGAGTCATCCAATTAAAGAGCCTTTCCCTAGGTCTGCTTGGCCCCTTAGTTCTATCAAAGCAGCAAAAGAGATCTCCATATCCCATACACCTTAAGAGTCCAGTATTAATATTAGTATCTTCATTACTTCTCAAAGCCATTTCTGGACTGCTCTTACTCTACCCCTCACCTGAGATCAAATAAAAAATATCAACTGCTACCTAAAAATATCACCTTCTCTTTTTTCAACTTCTACCTCCTCAGTCACTTTTCCCTCCTTTAAGTCTTTACATCCATATCAGTTCTCCTTATCACCTCAAAGCTTGCCATTCAGTAGCATGAGCTCTCCATTCTTCAACCTCATCATCACCAGGAAGATCCTCTTCCATTCTCATCATTTGTTTAATGAGTATTCTTCCACAAAAATGGGGGCCCAAAGGCTGGGGTTGTAGCTCAGTGGCAGAGCCCTCACCTAGCATGTATGAGGCACTGGGTTTATTCTCAACACCACATATAAATAAATTAAATAAAGGTCCATCAACAACTGAAAAATATTTTTTAAAAAAATGGCAGCCCGAAATATCTTGTTCACTGCCAAATCCCTAGCATAGGGCATAGTTTATACTCTAGCTAAATAAGGTGTTTTTTTCATCCACACTAAATGCAAAAACTGCTATCTACAGGCCTATATTGCTTACAAGAGAACAAAGACAATGAAGTATCTTGAAATCATATAAAACAATCAAAGGATGCTTCACCCAGAAAAAAATGTTTGCTGGATGATGAACAAGGAAGGGAAATTAATAGCTATCTTAAAATATAAGAAGGTAACCATACAGAAAAGACAAACCTGGCAATTTTGAGACTTGAGATGAAGAATTGGCTCTGCTGCCAACTATGGCTTCACTTAATGTTACTGGGTCTGTTTTTTTAACCTCATCTATAAATTAAAGGAATTAGACCTTCTGGATTCTAAATACTGTATTTCTTTCTTTCTTTCTTTCTTTCTTTTTTTTTTTTTTTGGTTGGGGGCAGGTAACCAGGGATTAAATTCAGGGGCACTCAACTACTGAGCCACATCCCTAGTCCTATTTTGTATTTTATTAGAGACAGGGTCTCACTGAGTTGCTTAGTGCCTTGCCTTTGCTGAGGCTGGCTTTGAACTCGCAATCCTCTTTCCTCCGTCTCCTGAGCCGCTGGAATTACAGGCATGCACCACCATGCCCAGGTTAAATATTGTATTTTATTCATGGCTAACAGTAATTTGGAATACAAAAAGTAGTTTAATGAGGGTGTATAAGAAGGCAACCTGGGCTGGGGGTGTAGAAAGTGAGAGGGCACTTTCCTAGCATGATAAGGCCCTGGATTCTAATCTCAATAAGGAGGAGGAAGAGGAAAAGGAGTAGGAAGCAGCAACCTGAGGACCAAGAACTGTCATGATGTGAACCTCCCCTTACAAAAATATACTCTAAGAATACTACAAGATCTAGCAGAGCTTCATAGAATGGTTGGATTGGATCAGGATTGAGCAAACTGACTCCTGGGACAGTTTTATTTTGTATAAATAAAGTTTTACGGGATCACAGCCACACATTCATTTACCTATGGCTGCCTTTCTGCTATAATGGCAGAGTTCAATA
The DNA here is from genome assembly GCF_001458135.2 of Marmota marmota marmota. Lineage (NCBI taxonomy): Eukaryota > Metazoa > Chordata > Mammalia > Rodentia > Sciuridae > Marmota > Marmota marmota. The sequence goes on along the minus strand of NW_025999924.1, from coordinate 7,196,364 downwards.
TTTGTGAAAAAGAACATATGGCCTCCAAATCCTCAAATATTTTTAATCTGGCATCTTAAAGTTTGCTGACCCTGGCCTACATGATCTATATAGTTCATTTTACATTCTTACACACTGGCAATGAAAATAGTTTCAGTAAAATGCTCTTAAATTGATAAAAAACCACAGTTAAAAGAGGAAAAATGACCTAATCAGAATAAGTTATACTCTACATATATGTCAAAATATACTCCACTGTCTTGTACATCTAAAAAGAACAAAGTTTTAAAAATTAAAAATATTTTTAAAATAAAGAGGAAAAAAGAATAGAATACAAGACTTGTACATATATGATTTCAATTCACTCCCAGTGATCACACTACCTTCTCTCTTTTTTCAGCTAGCCAATGGCTTGTGTTCCAAATCAGCGAAACCTTCCAGTCCAAGAATACCCAAAATGAAACAAGCATTACAGACTTAACACTCACCTGCCTTCCTTAACTTTGTCTGCATTCCCCCGACATATGTAGTTCTCAATATAGCCATCACTGCAGTTGATTTTTGACCAATCCGGGTCACAAACATCCAAGAAGTGAGGTCGCAGTCTTCCTATCGAATACTTGGCAATGTCAGTCAGGGACTGACTAGCAGCTGCACCAAATAAAAAGGTTCCAATGGCTTTGTAAGTAGTGGCTATGTAACTATTCCTGATAAAGGAATTTGAGTGCAAGAGTTTAAAGTAAACAGACAGAGTTTCTCCAATAAGCATCTGAAAAAGAAAGAAAGAAAAATAATATATTAAAGTTGTAAGCAGGCACTTTAAATAAAAAATAGAAAATAAAATGATAAATCAAAATAAGATCTTTGTTTAAAAACACCCCACCCTTTTTTTTTTTTTTCCTTTACAAATGGAGAGTCAAATTAAGATATCTGAATCTGAAACACCAAAAAAAAAAAAAAATGTGTCAGGTCAATTATGGACACTGCTTACATTAATCACGACTGAGCCACATTTCAAAATACCTAAAAGAGCAAGGCTTTATTTCTTTCATTGTATTCAAATAAAGTGAGCTTTTAATAAGTAGACAGTGATGTATCCTAGAGGGCATATACCATGGCTTATTCAAAGAACACAACTTCCCCAATTAGAATCTCCCTATATGTAATAAGCACTTATCTGTGACAGTCTTCATTTTTTCAAACATTCCTTTGAAGATATCTATCATATTTAAAAGGGTAGAACAGTTTTAGGGAACAAAAAAATCTAATTAAACAAAGGGATGTAAGACTGATACCAAAGTCCAGAAGACAGAGATTGAACTAACAGCATTTGAAGTCCTATCTTCCAGGAGTCTTTAAGCTAGTCTCCCATAATGGGTCTCATTTTAAAAGACCAGACATATACTCTCTTCCCCTTCCCCCAAAGAAACATTTCAAGCAAATCTTTCCTCTTTGTTTTCCACTGACTTTTGTGAAATTGGAGTTAAGGCCTTCCCATAAACTATTTTATGAACTTCCCCCAATTTTAGTAGTGTCTGTGAACATGGGAAAGCACACCAGCAAAATGAGTTAAAAGGTATAAAAACTTTTCCAAGGGCTTTTCAAGTTCACAAACCAATACCTTTAGAAACCCAAAGGATTCTAAATGGCAATGTTATAAAAAATAACATTTCCTGGTTAGAAAGGACGATAAGATACACTATACCTTCCTGAAACCTAAACAAATAGGAAACAGTCTCCCTACTAATTTGCACTGGGGAGGCCCAGGGTTATAAATGAAGAAGTTTCACTTGAGATATACACTAGTTTTTTTGCTTCCTCTTAAATTTGTTACAAAGCATTCAAATATTTCCAATTAGTGAGGATTAGCTGTTTTCTTAAAGTTATTAATACATATGAATTATACAAATTAATAGATTTCACTGTGGTATTTCTATGCATGTGTATACTGTGCATTGATCACGTCCACCCTCCCTTTTATGCTTCCCATTCTCTATTAGTAGTCCTTATTCTATTTTTAGGTCTTTTTCTTTTTTTTAAAAACTACCTTTAGAGTTAGCCTTACCATAGCTGAAATACATGGTTGTCTCCCAAAAGTGATTTCATGGCTCCTATAATTCCACAATTAGAACGTTATAACTTTGACAAATAGACAATACAAAACCAAAAGGATTTCTTAATTGTTCAGTATAAAACTAATACCAACACAGTTACCTAAACAAAGCAGGTGGTCAAATTTAATTGAAGTTACTATCTCTTGGGTAAAAGTCAAATCCCCTTAAATATATTTAAGCACCACAGATATATAGTCCTTATTGTGAATGAATTGATCAGACCCTTTCCTGAGAACAGGTCACAGGAAAGGAGAACTCTGTGTACTTCTGAGGACATTATACCTTCCCAATTTTGTTTTGGGTTATCCCTGTCTGCCTCCAGTAGCCCTAAAAAGTATATATATTACACACACACACACACAGCCTCCTCCTTAGGCTATTAGGGGTCCCAGTAATTCCTAATAGATTAGTAGTCAGAATGACTTCTCTAATGTTTCATTTTGGAATTGACCTTTGATAATTTAAAAAGATACTAACTTTTTAATGTTATAATTAGTTACACATGACAGTAGAATGCATTTATGCACTTTGATATATCATACATAAATGGGATATAATTTCTCATTTTTCTGAGTGTACATGTTGCAGAATCACATTGGTCATGCAATCACATATGTACATAAAGTAATAATGTCTGTTTCATTCTACTATCTTTCCTATCCCCACATCCTCTCCCTTGCCCCCCCATCTAATCTAAGGTAACACTATTCTTCTCTAATGTCACCCCTGCCCCTGCCTTATTGTGAATTAGCATCCGCATACTAGAGAAAACATTCAGCTTTTGGCTTATTTCACTTAGCATGATATTCTCCAACTCCATCCATTTATTGGCAAATGTCATAATTTCACTCTTCTTTAAAGCTGAGTAATATTCCATTGAGTATATATACCACATTTTCTTTATCCATTCATTCTATTGAGAGACACCTAGGTTGGTTCCATAGTTTAGCTACTGTGAATTGAGCTGCTATAAATATTGACATGAGACGTGGAAGTTTCAACTGCTAAAACTGTGGTTAAAGTTGATATACACAAAGGACTTAAAATCAGCTTATCAACTATCTTGACCACAATTTTAGCAGTGGAAACTTCCACATCTCAGTTGTCAGCTGTTCTCCTTAAGCAATCAACTACTTTCCAGAAACAGGTGCTGAGTTTTGTGAGTGTTCCTAGTAATAATCATTATTGCTTAGGGCCACCCACTCTCTGTGCTTGCCACTGATGACAGAAAACCAGTTTGTTGGGAACACTTGAAGCAATGGCACAGATTACCAAACTGATCTAAAGAAGCTGAAACTTAAACCACTACTATTGGGATGGCTGGGCAGGGGAGCTAAATTAAAGCTGGTAACCATCAGGTTAACTTACATCTTTTTCTTTTTTGGGTGCTGGGGATTGAGCCCAGGAGCTCTCTACCACTGAACTATATTCCCAGCCCTGTTCATTTCTTTGAGACAAGGTCTAAGTTGCTTAGGCTGATCTCAAACTTGCAATCCTCCTGCCTAAGACTCCAAGTTTCTGGGATTACAGGCATGCACCACTGCACCTAGCCACATCATTTTTTAAAACATGTGCTCTCTCTTTATGGAGAGAAACAGACAATATAGAAGTTCTAAGTCAAGTCTTCAGAATTAGGTGTAGAGATATATCCATCCCTTTGATGTACACAAGACAGCCTTATTTTTTTGGTTTCATTTTAATACCTGATTCTGTTCTTTGAGTCATTTATGCTAATTCTTAACTTTTGGTGAAATCTATACCTAAGACAACTGTGGCCCAATTAATCTTAGAACTGAGAAGTCTTCTCATGTGTTTTTTACACTCTAAAAATATGATGAACCATTAAAAAAGTAAAGTTTGGGGGAGAAAAACAAAATACTTATGAAGATCAAAGACAATAATTATATAAATCAGCATTTCAACTTTTTTAAACCTATGTCCCAACAGTAGCCTCTCACCATCTGCTTTACACCTCCAATAACCAAGAGTGTATGTCTCTATTATCCCTATAGCTTCATATCTTTCAATCAGGGCCCACATTCTCAAAAGAACAGTCCAAAATCACTGATACCTTTCCATATCTTCCATTCCCTTCCAAATGGCTCTGCCTCTATTCCTTTATTCTACTGAATCTTTATGAAAAGCCAAAAACACATCATCAAATTGAACACATTTTTGTCAACTTCCATTTACTTTGACTTCTTGTAGTATTTGGCTTCACTGATCATTTCCTTCTTATTGACATTCTTTGTCTTCTGAGAAACTATATTACTGTTGGTTCCCTACCACACTCCCTCAATTACTCATATAATTATGGATCGTTTTTGCAAGTCATGTCAATGCCTGGTATGATGTGTGAATCACTACTTTTAAAAGATGACTTATTTTCTAATAAATAAAATTAAACATATACAAGTCTAACCAAACATTGCCTGAAAGAAGCTGAGTTAATAAATAACTGCAATTATTTTAAATTAGTACATGAAACTACCACCCTAAGCAGAGTTTGTCTTTGCTGATACTGCATACTATAGGAGAGTCACAAGTTACTCCAAATTACTCCATAGTTTCAATAATACAAAATTTCATGTAAACACCTAGGACATGCCAGGATATATGCAAGTGGTGAGGACAAACAAAATCTCATCTTTGCCTTTGAGAAGCTCACATTCTTGTAAGACAAACATTTATACAGTAGAGGTGGTTATCTTTAGTGTGCACCAAATGTATGAATACGTTAATTTTCATTGCTAATAATCTAGTGATCATTCTTAAGACATTATATTTCTGAATTAAGTATGTTTTTAAAAATCAACTCCCAAGCTGGGCATGATGGTGCACACTTACAATCCCAGCAATTTGGGAGGCTAACCGCAAATTCAAGGTTTGTCTCAGCAACTTAGACCTTGTCTCAAAAACAAAAAATAGCCAGGAGTAGTGGTGCACACTTCCAGTGGCTCAGGAAGCTGAGGCATGAGGATCTCAAGTTGAAAGCCAGCCTCAGCAACTTAGTGAGGCACTGAGCAACTCAATAGGACCCTGTCTCTAAATAAAATATATAAAAAAGGGTGGAGGATGGGGCCCCGTAGTTAAGTACCCCTGGATTCAATCCCTGGTACCAAACAAAAACAAAAAATAAAAAAGGCTGTGTATGTAGCTCAGTGGTAAGGTGCCCCTGGGTTAATCCCCAGGACCAAAAATAAATAAACTCCCAAAACAAATAAGATATATATATAATAATCTTGTTGATCTTTCTCTTGCATAGAACTACATCTTCTCGTTTCTATAAAGCTAGAAGTATGGAGCATAAAACTGTTGAATTAAGTGAGAATTCTGAATACAAAAATTTTTTAAATCATTTAGTTTAATCACTGAAGTCTTCTCCCTAGGGCCATACTCTCTAAGCATTTTCACTTGAAATATTAGAAAACAACAGCTACCATTGTGACTCAAAGACACAGTCTTGTTTTCAGTACCAGTAAAAATTCCTTCATATTCACCGCTAATTATGGAACTTTTTATCTCCCATTTATGGTGTTGTCTAAAAATTATTTAAAGTAAACATGGGTTGAATGAAGTTTTACCATTAGTAAGCAGATTTTCTTTTCTAGAACTCAGTGACTAAAGACAGTAAGTATATATGTATATACACACAGATACAATGAGTTATAAAATACTCTATATAAAGTATAGTAGAACACATTGCTATAACATTTGACTATATCACACTGCTACTGAAACAATGGCAAATCAGAGCTCTAATAATCATACTGAATGAAAAACATCACCATAAAATCTATACATACTCAATAAGGCTCTTCTAATTAAACACTGTTATCTTCTGGTCTCACTAAAAGCAGCTCAGATTATCTTGATCAAATAAATCTTCAATTAAAGGTAAAAACAAAACTCGCTATTTAGTCATTAACAGACTAACTCAAAATTAAGCTAAGCACCCAAAAGTTGGAAAAGTGGATTTAACTTACGACAACAATACTGAATGGAATGATTATTCCACCTAATAACGCATAAGGTATGGTGTCTTCTTTGTAAGGGTACTTGATGGACTCATCATTACAGAATACTCCTCGTTGGAAGGGGGTATGCCTTGAAGTAAGAATTGCAAAAGGCAATCCAGCTAGCAAAAGGGAATAAATGAAAATATCATTAAAAATTATCAAAACTGATTAACGGCAACAATCTCAGCAGATGCTTAAAAATGCATTTGCCATGAAAATAAGTGAGCACATACATAAAAAGGAAATGCAGCAATGCATGCAACAGAAATTAGAAGGATTACAGTTTAGGATAAAGGTGGTTTTTCCTACAGAAAACAAAGCTTCAAAGTCCTCTATTAACAAATTTAACAAAAAGCATCTTCCACTCTTATGTCTGCCCAATACACAAATGTATTTGGGAAAAATCTCTTCTCATGCTCTTGTTTTTTTAATCACCGGTTTTCAAGACTATTTCTAAACCAATCTGTCATGGACTTTGCTTCCAAAAGGAAAACATTTGACATTTTCTTTTTATCCCTGAAACTACCACATTTGGCTAAGTCATGCTCACTAGCTATCAGAGTATCTAAATATCTAAATATCCAGAGCAGGTTGGAGCTACTATGAAAAGGAATTTGAACTCAAGCCAGATATATTAAGAAAAGATGGACAATGGCATCAAACACAAAACCACCCAAAATACAGTTGTTTTCTTCATAAATGTTTTTTTGTAAATATGCCTCACACTCACTTCCTAAAGTGCCTAACTTAAGCCTAAATAAGAACTTTAAGAATTCAATTATCCTTTACTTCACTGAACCTAGTTAACTGATTAATATGGCAGCATACTGACTAGAGCTGCTTTGTAAAAGAATGCAGTTTAGCAGAAACCCTCAATATAAGATCTGCTTCAAGACTGATCCAAGTCTGATCCAAGTTTGAAAGGTTCTCCCCTTTAAGTGTCCAATGCTCCCTGCAGTATACTATAACCACACTAAGCTACCATGCTCACTGCAGATTCAAGTGCTCGCTCTCTCCATGAGGCAAAAAGACTTGATGCTCATTTATGATTTTTATCACTTTCACTAAGGCCCTAATGAATGAATGACAACCAAGGACCGGTACTGCTACTCTGCCTGAGAATATCACAAATACCAAATTTGTTCAACCAACAAGGGCCAAAACGAAGGAGTACAAGTGATCACATTTCTTTTCCTGCTAGCTCTTTTACTTCTCTCTCCATTTTTCATTTAGAGACTGAATATATGAACCAAAGTTTATTACTTTACATTAGCCAATTTGCTAACAATCATTGACTCTTTAAGTCTTGAAGATGTTACAAGGTTCCCAAAGCCATATGTATAGTAAATGCTAGATGTAAAAAACTAAATAAATAAACTTACAATAAGGAAGAAAAGGTGGAAAACAGACTGTTGAGGTTTTACATAAGGAATAAGAACAAAAGCGCAAAGCTACTAAAATATACTCTACTCTCTGGAGTTTAAGTGAAGAGACTGCATCACAGAAGGCCTCAAAGATATTTTTAAAATTGATAATAATCAATATTTGTCATCTTCCATATGAATTTGCTAATTGGCCCTTATACTACATACCTCTGATATCTGTACTTGGCTCTTAGTTGGATTCACCAAATTGCTTGCCTTCAGGTGAAATGTCCAAGCCTCTAAATCATATACTTTGCTTACAGCATATCTTCAAGAGATTTGCACAAACTTTTTACACTTATCAGCTTATACAATGGAGGTAAACACACAGATTTTTTTTATTGTTTCCTGTCCTGTATAGTAACTAAACATCTACCTTTCAATCAATAACCACACTCTAACCAATTGGACAAATTTATTTTGTATTTACAAAGAACCACTACTTTCATTCATTTTATTAAAAACTCTAAGAAAAATAATGGAAACTTTTACTATGCTCATAGTATATCACTTAATTGCATTTTTCAATAAGCATCTCCTCCTTTTGAAATAAGACATTTAGTACAGAAAACAAATTCATGTATGATTAGTGTTCTAAATTTTTAGGCTTTGTATCCTTATTCTAAGGAAAAAATCATGTTAATACACCTATATGTACTAAAAATGCTAACGTGTATATCCATTAATATTAAGGTTTTGTTTTTTTTCTTTGACCACAAAACCATGTTAGAAATTATTCTTAAATTTAATAAAAATTGTGGGCATTTTGCAGGATAGGGAGAACGAAATAAAATCACATATAACAATAGTTCATTTTAAAAGATAGGAATGTTCAAGTAGGGAAATATTGAGTGAATCCATTCTGCAAAGAATTCTGCTAGGGGATACCAGGTTTACAAAGGTGGATAAAGCATAGTACAAAATTATAGCAGAGAATAAACAGATACAAAGAAATCAGAGTTCAAAAAAGGAGGAAAGTTGGTGACATTCTAAAGTAATGATATTCAAAAACTATCCGTTATCAGTTTCTCAATCTCAGTAGAAGGGGTCTAGGAGAGAGATACAGATTTGGGTCTGTTAAAGATCTCTGAAGTCACAAAGAGAAAGATATTGTGCAGGATGGCTATTAAACAAACAGAAGCACAGGGCAACTGTGATATTAAAGGGATGAATAAGAAAAGATTCATGGAGGTAGATTTGGGTAAGTTGAAGGCAGGTCAAAAAAGAATAACATTACCTAGCTCAAGTCAGGACAGAGCATTTCAGGAAGTGGAGATGCATCCAGAGTCCACTGTATTTTCAACTGCTAATCTTCATTAAAGAAGTTTTAATAAGGAAGAAAAGGTGGAAAACAGACTGTTGAGGTTTTACATAAGGAATAAGAACAAAAGTGTAAAGCTACTAAAATATACTCTACTCTCTGGAGTTTAAATGAAGAGACTGCATCACAGAAGGCCTCAAAGATATTTTTAAAATTGATAATAATCAATATTTGTCATCTCCCTTATAAGCCTATGCAATGCATGACACCAACGTCTTGCCCAATGACATTTCATTTTCACTATCTATTTAAACCTGCTTGTAGACATCCCAAAAGGGGATGGAAAAGAAGACCAGAGAGCAAGTTGTTCACTGACCCACCTAGAGCTCAAAAAAGATGAGCTACTTCAGATTCCAATTCTGGAAACTTGGGATTGGCACAAAGACTGAATCCATCTGAGCTGGCCAACAGCAATGGGCTATATACAAGAAGGCAGAAGATAAAGCAGGTGTGTAGAGGAAGAAGTCACTAGCCCGATCCTTTAAATTGTGAAATGGACAAAGTAGCTTTGGTTTCCCATTGACAAAATGCCTCACTGATCTTCTTGTTTGAGGTTATTGAAGTGCCTTACATCCTTTCCAACAAAGTGTAATTTTACTTTAAGCTAGTTACAAAGGGTATCTATCTACTCTTTGCAACCACAAGAGACATAACTAAAAGAAACTTAATTTAACAAGTCTCCATAACTGGAGAGCACATATATTGTTTTTGGCTTTGGTTACCCTTTATGATGTTGTGGTAGACATTTCCAAACATGAATCTTTACTTGCATTTCTAATTGCTTCCCTAGCACATATTTTTATGTGGAATTAAAGATATAAACAGTAATACTCTTAACTACTCCAAAAAAGGTCACTATTCAGCACTATACCAGCCACAGTGTACAAAAGTGTATAAAAATGCTAACGCTTAAAATAGCTGATATTATTTTTGACATTTACTAGATTTCAAGGCAAAAGTGAAAGGACTGGATTTGCTTTATCAATCCAAATCAAACATCCTTTTTCTTTAATCTGAAAAAAAGTGCATCTCTAAGACAATCCCCTTTCATTATTTCTTAAGTTCCAAATAACTTTTCGCTTGATATTTCAGCTGGCAAAATTCATTTTCCTTCCCCTCTCCTTTTTTAAACAACTTTGAGGTATAATATACATTCAGTAAAATACATCCACTATAAATATATAATTCCTTGGTTTAGATAAACTTACAAGGCTACATAATCATCAGTATAATATAGTTTTAGAACATTTCTATTACCCTAAAAATTTCCTTGAGCCTACTGGAGTCCCTATTCCCACCACTAACCCCAGATAACCACTCATCTACTTTCTGTTTCTACACAGATTTGCCTTTTCTGGACACTTCATAAAAACTAAATTATAAAACATATGGTATTTTCTAAGTAACTTACTTAGCATAATGTTCTTGAGGTTTGTCCATGTTGTAGCACACATTTTGTTCCTTTGTATTGCTAAAATATCCTTTTACATATATACCACATTTGGTTTATCCATTCACCAGTTAATGGACATTTGGAGTCGTTTCCAGTTTAGGGTTGTTATGACTAATGCATTTTTGAAGATTAACATACAAGTCCTTGTGTAGATATGTTTTCATTTCTAAGAGGTAGATAACAAGTGGAATTACTAGGCCATTCAGTAAGTTTATGTTTTAACTTTTTAAGAAACTGCCTATTTTCCAAAGAGGCTGCACCATTTTACATTCCTACATCCTGCTTTTTATCATGGCCACATGGGTAGTCACAGTTGGCCCATTTAAGACTCTGATTCCCTACATGGTCAACTCATATTCATTCACAAATAAGCACAGCTTTCTCCTCCTACCAGTGAATATTTATGATTCAAAGGGCAGCATGTGATATGTCAACTCATTGTTTCCACACACTACCACAAAAATACTTCATCTTTTACCAGAGATAGGGAAAGATAACTAAGTACACGGTCATACTACAGCTTTTTTTTTTTTTTAACTTCCTCTTGCACAAATACTCAGGATCTTGTTGGAACTATAACAGAAATACTAAGAAACAGTTTTAGTTAGAAAGACTGGCAGCAGGGTGTCAGGGTGTCCAGCAAAACTGAGAAACTATAGAACTCTTCTAATGTTAGTGAAAACTATACCAGTACCTCCACTAAATAATGCTGTAAGGTTCATCTATACTGTTGTACAGGCTAATTATTCTGTTCCTTTTTATTGAATAGCATTCCATCATAGGGATATAAGATATTTTAGTATCCCAGAAGAGAATGACATATAACTAGAAAGCCCACAGTAACAAATCATTAAAGGACACACTGCCTCAGAGCCAAGAGTAACAGGCAGTGGTCTGAGAAATCCTGACACACAGGGCTTTGAGATTTTTTGCAAGCTTAGAATCCAACTTAACAGACTGGAAGATGAAAGGATCCCATTGGCAGACCAAAAAGATCCCATTAAGTATGAAGGATTATGTTCATTTTGTGAACTATTTCAGGTATAACATTCTCCTCATAATGCCTGAAGGGAAGGATGTAGATGGAGGTTAGAAGCCTCAAGAACCCAGAAATCTATAGGCTACACTGTGAAAAAAAATGGGCCAATTGTTATTTTTTGCCCTCTGACTACCAATGGGCTAAATAGACATGTAATGTGTGTATGTATTTAGTCTCTATTAGGTCATCTGAAAATCTACCTATGTTTATTTATTAGTGGGGAAAATTCCAAATAGAAGAGTCAATTCTGAAAATACAATTGGGGCTAAGGATAAGGCTCCCTCATAGAGCACAGGCTTATGCTCAAGGCTGTGTTTAAGTCTCAGCACCAAAAATCTAACAATAATAATTAAAAACAGCAAAGTGTTGGTAGTGTAGCTCAGTGGCAGAGCACTTGCCTAGCATGCACGAGTATCCTAGGTTCAATCCTCCGGCACACGCGCCACACACACACACACACACACACACACAATGTCTGAGCATGATGGCGCATGCCCCATAATCCCAACAACTCAGGAAACTGACAAAGGAGAATTCCAAGTTTGAGGTCAGCCTCAGTAATTGAGCAAGATTCTCAGCAACTAAGCAAGGCCTTTCTCAAAATAAAATGTAAAAAGGGCTAGGAATATAGCTCAATGTAGCACTCCATACTTCAATCCCCAATACTGGGTGGGTGAAGTAGGGAGGAGAAAAAAGAAAAATAAAAGTTGTCAGAAGAGATAAGTAACCAAAATATAATCATGGTGACAGTTTAAAAAAAAAAAAAAAAGCCAATGTCTTACTTTTCCTTCTGCTTACATTTAAGAGAATGAAAGTCACTCTGGTGACTGCTTGAGAACCTGTCCAGTTACTTTGCTCAGTTCATGCATGAACTGAAAAGCACTGGTGTACATGGAGATAACATGAGGAAACAGGTCAGGAATCAGAAATAAACATAATTATTGAACTACTTCAAAAACACAAGAGGGTTAGGGCTGTAGCTCAGTGTAGAATACCTGCCTCATGCATGTAAGACACTGGGTTCAATCCTCAGCATCATATAAAAATAAATAAAGATACTGTGCCCATCTACAACTAAAAAATTATTATTTTTTTTCATAATTAATCCACCATAATTATTAACTGGGTAATAATTAATAATAATAAATACTAATGTGTTTGTCTGATTTCTTTAGCAAGCAAACTTTGGAAAAACATTCTCTTATTCTAACAATAATACATCTCATTAAGAAAATAAGTTATAAAACAAAATTCATGAAGAATCTTTCAAAACTAATACAAATTTATGAGTGTATAATCCAAAAAATCTTTGCCTACATGCACATCTAAAAAATTATTTTTTAAAAAAAGAAGAGATGGGAACAAAGACCACGGGTACTATATAACTAAAAAACTAACTGGACTACTTAATTCCTTTATTACATAAAGCATGAATGTACTTCCTTTCTTGTAAACAATTCAGAGCAGTGACCTTATGCTTGATGTATTCATGAGACATGGAGTGTACTTCAATAACCGATTTTTCCCACCATCCCAGATGTGGAACACCTATAAAAACCTAAATTAAGCAAAAATATACCACCTATAGTAACTACGAAATGATTCTTATATTCAGAGTTGTAAACTTGGGGCTTAATGGCTTAACATTACTCTTGACTAGAGGCAAAATAATTATCTGACCTACAGTGCAAATTATATAAGCTAAAGACAGAACATTTCCTGATTTAAAAACCCTTTCACCATATCTTAAAGATCTGTGAAACAGTTTAATATTTAGTAATATTTAATAATTATTTAATATTTAATAATATAACATGTAAAAAGTACATTTAAACTCAATTCAGTAGTATACAGAACAAAGGCTAAGAAACTCCATCTATAATAAAAGTCTTATGCATTCAAGAAACTTAAAATAATTGTTATTTTTGTCAACATTAGGGAAATTTTATTATAAAAGCTTATAACTCAACTAGAGAGACTAAGATCTTAATACCCTGAGCACCATGTCTTTAACCAAGAAGTACTCATTCAATTCAACTCAACAATTAACTGAGTTTCTACTCTTGTATAAGGCACTAGTTGGGGGTGGAAGATGGGCCTAGCACAATGACCCCAGGTTTTCCACCTGAGTAACCAGAAGTTTAAAGTTGCATTAACTGAGATGGGGAAGACTGGAGATGGAACAAGGAGCCAGGGATAGATACAACAATTCAATCTTGAATAAACAGTCTGAGATGCCTATTAGTAGAGGCGTCAAGTAGGCAGTGGATGTAAAATCTGCAAAGTCAGGGAGAAGCCCAAGCTAAAGATATAAAATTGGCATAGAGACGGTATAACAGTCATGAAACCAGATGAGATTACCGAGGGATTAAGTATAGCAAGAGGAGAAAAGAGGATCCAAGCACTGATCCCCAGAGTACTACAAATTAAAAGATTAGGGAGAAAAGAAAAACCTTACAGAGAGCAATGAAAGAAAAGAAGCAGTCATTATTAGGGTAGAATTAAAACCAAAAAAATACAGAAAATCCCAAGGAATCTATTCTCCAAACCTAGAACTATTAAGTGTCGTAAGATCACAGGATATAAAAATCAATCCTACTTATATATACCAGCAATGAACCATTGGAAGCTAAAGTTAAAAGTACAACACCATTTATAGAAGCATAAAATATTGAAATATCAAGCTTATACAGTATCAGTGGAAGGCTAGGCACATATATGAATGAAGCAAAAACAGAGTCTAGAAAAAGATCCACACAAATAGAGTCAATTAAGTTTTTTGTTGTTGTTTGGTTGGTTTTTGTGTTTTTTACTAAGGTATAAAAACAATAAATGGAGAAAGGAGAAAGGAGACTCAAAGGTGTTGAAACAATTGGTCATACATATACTATCTTTTATAAAATTCACAAATGGGTCATAAAGCTACATATAAAACTAAAAATTATAAAACTTTCAGAAAAAGAGCTTTACAATCTAGGGTTAGAGAAAAAATTCTTACACAAGATACCAAAATCACAATCCATAAAAGAAAAAATTATTGATAAAAATTGGAATCATCCAAATTTAAAAACTTTTGTTCTCAAAAAACAACTTTAAGCTGGGCATGGTGGTACACAACTATAATCTCACCTATTAGAAGATTGAAGCAGGAGGTCTGAAAGTTCAAGGCCAGTCTGGGTAACTTAGCAAGACCCCATTTCAAAATAAAATTTAAATCGGGTATAGGCTGAGGATGCAGCTCAGTGGTAGAGTTCTTACCTAGTATGCATGTAAGACCCTGGGTTTAATTCCAGAACCAAGAAAGGGAAAAAAAAAAAAAAAAAAAAAAAAAAAACCACACACACACACACATACAAAAAGAGAATGAAAAAACAAACCACAAATTGGGAGAAAACAGACTTCATCAAAGAGGATACATGGATAGCAAGTAAAGCACATAAAAGATGTTTAGCATTGGTAGTCATTTGAGAAAGGTAAATAAGGGTCTAATTAGATATTACTAAACATCTACTAGAATGGCCAAAGGGTGGGGAGGGTGATACAGAAAATACTAGTGCTGGTGGAATGCAGAACCTTTACACATTACTAGCAAGAACACAAAATGAGACAGTCACAATGGAAAAGTCAGGCAGTTTCTTAAACGTACATTTACAAAACAACAATAACAATTCACTCCTGCATATCTACCCAAGTACAATCAAAACTATGTGCACTCAATATATGTTCATAGAGCTTTATTTGTAATAGTCAAAAACTAACAAAGAACCAAGATGCTCCTTAACAAACAGTGATACATCCATAAAAATGGGGTACTTCTCAGCACTAAAATAGGTACTACTGATGCATATAAGAGAACTCAAGGACAATATTGTGAGTTAAAGTGTGTGTGTGTAGGGGGTTACTCTTAGAAACTGAATGAAGAGCAACACAAAAATGGTAGCTGCCACTGAGCCAAGAAGCCAGGACCTATATCATTCCCACTGAATGAGTAACCATGGAAGACAATATCAAAATAGAGAAAATCGGAAAATGGTCTCTATAGAATTGTATTTAGGAGTACATATCAAGAAAATCACACTGGGACATAAAGAGGAATGGATTCCCAGTACTGCAATTTTGTAAATTTCTCTACTGAAAGAACTCTATGGATGGGGCTATATCTTAGTGGTAGAGCACACGCTTTATATAAATAAGGCCCTGGGTTGTTCAATCCCCGGCACCAAAGAAGGAGAAAAAAATCAAACTTCAATCATCCAAACATAGTCTTCAAGGTGCTTATGCAGGATTCCAGGTTATATCTCATCTCTGAATTCTCTTCCACGAATCTCAAGAAATACTTGAATACTTGAGGATTGTGTTTTTCGTACTCTAGAAGTGTTCTTCACAGAGATTTAAAACCTCAACATCTACTGATTGATAAAAAAGAAACAATTAAACTGGCTGATTTGGGTGTTGCCAGAGCTTCTGGATACTTACAGCACATATATATGACATAGTAACACTGGAATATATCTCCAAAGTATTGAAAGGGTCAACTAATTACTCAACAACAGTTAACATTTGGAGTATAGGCACCATATCTGCAGAATTAACAACTAAGAAGAGTGGTAACTTTTCTATGAGGATTCAAAAAATGATCAGCTCTTCAGAATTTTCAGAAATTTATAGTCACTTAATAGCTATAAAAGAAAGACCTACCACCTCAGAGACTTGTTAAAATAGAAATCTCTACATATCCACCACAGTACTTTGTAAATAATACTCAACAAAAGAACACAGCCCTCTGTTTATATGCACAAAAACTCTAAATCAAACAATGAGCATCCGAATTATATTTTCGTTTTTTTCATTGTTCTTTTTAGATATACATAACAGTAGAGTGTATTTTGACACGTTATACATACATGGAGTATTACTTATTCCAACCAGGATTCCATTCTTGAGGTTGTACATGATATGGAGTTTCACTGGTCATGTATTCATATATGAACATATGAAAGTTATGTCTAATTTATTCTACCCTCTTTTTCTATTCCCATGCCTTCTCCCTTCCCTTCATTCCCCTTTGTCTAATCCAGTGAACTTCTATTCTCACCCCTCTGCCTTCATATTGTGTGTTAGCATCCACATATCAGAGACAACTTTCAGCCTTTGGTTTGTGGGAATTGTCTTTTTTCACTTAGCATTTTCAAGAACAGCAACATTATATAGTACACAAAATGGGCACCTCTCCATTCATCCATTTCCTTGCCCAATGATTTTCTTTCTTTCTTTTTTTGAGAGAGAGAGAGAGAGGAGAGAGTGAGAGAATTTTTTAATATTTATTTTTCAGTTTTCAGTGGACACAACATCTTTATTTTATTTTATGTGGTGCTGAGGATCCAACCCAGCACCCTGCGCATGCCAGGTGAGCGCGTTACCGCTTGAGCCACATCCCCAGCCCCCCCAATGATTTTCTTACCAGGATCCTTGGAAGAGTTACTTTCCATATTGGCGGGGGTGGGGGGGAAGTAATCTGCTGCAAAATTAAATAAGGGTGTAATCCTTCAACTTATAGAGAAATTAATTTGATTAGAAATCTCATTTTTCCTGACGAGTCCCAAAAGGATGCTTTTAGATATGTTAGAAGATTAATACTCAAGTATAATCATTTATCTGCTTAAACACTGGTGCATATTTTACTAAACATTAGTATTATATTGTGCTTCAAAATTCCCATGTGTTCTACTAAGAAAAATCAGTAAATCACTAATTGCCCTGCTAGAGTCCTCGGATATAACAAGATCTGCTCCCATACAACCCTGTAAGGCAAGATAGCCATCAGAAAATCATCCTATTAAAGATTCCTCACCGCTGCTACCTATTCCCATACCAGAAAGACAGCAACTAGGTATCTTCTCCTAAAAGTAGGTTACTCTAATACAATGCTCTGTCCGAGCTGGTATTGATTACTCAATTGTTCAAAAGCAGATGTTCTTTCTACAAATAATACAGAATTCTATTTGCTATCATGCAGGAAACATAGGTTCATGGTAAAGAAAAGAAAAAGCGCCATTCTTAAGACCCCATCTCCTTGTCATTCTAAATGCAAAAGCCTAAAGACAACTGACAAAAATAGGAGAGATATTAATTATTAAAAACAGGATCCCAAAAGAATTTTGCTAAAATGGAATACTGAGTGGTATTCTGAAGAGCCTGATATGCAGCACAAGCTATTTTTGTTTGTAGCTACGCTGGAAACAATAAAGTGGCTTCTTTCCAGAGCACTATTTCTGCTCACACTTCACAATTACTGAATAAGATATATTCAAAAGCACTGCAATGGACACGCTTATTTCTTATGGTTTACATAACCAATCCTGCATTCAAATTCATTAAAGAGGTAAGCCCATTTATGTCATTCTCAGCTTATAGTTTCTGCTCCTCAACAAAAACTAAATTGGGGAACTGGGCACAATGGTGCACATCTGTTATCCCAGCAACTCAGGAGGCTTAGGCAGGAGGATCTTGAGTTCAAAGTCAGCCACAAGAAATTAGTGAGGCGATAGGCAACTGGGTGAAAGAAAAAGAAAGCTGGTGGCACATACCTGTAATCCCAGTGGCTTGGGAGGCTGAGGCAAAGGATCACAAGTTCAAAGCTAGCCTCAGCAAAAGCAACGCACTTAGCAACACAGTGAGACTCTGTCTCTAAATAAAAACAATACCAAATAGGCTGGGGATGTGGCTCAGTGGTTGAGTGCCCCAGAGTTCAAGCCCCGGTACCAAAAAAAAAAAAAAACTAAATTTATTTGTTTTTTTTTTTTTAAGTTGCTAAAAGTAACCACAAATATGGCTAAGAAATTAAATAATTTTAAATAAGCTTTTATTAAAAGGCCCAAAATCCCTTATTGAGGAACCCAAAGTCCTCAAAAATCCCATTTAAAAAAAATTTTTGGCACTAAAACCCACTCTGAAATTATCTTATGTCAAAACCTGCCTGGAATAAATGATGGAATAAACATAAACTTTACCCCACTTACTATGACTATCCTAGACCCTGCTGAGGGTTGTTCCATAAAGGCATGTGAATCATATAACCTTTTGAAAATTTCAGAAATTTTCAAACTGTTTTAGACAATGGACTGTGAACTTGTATTTGGATAAAATCTTCATTGTGTAAGGATACTTCTAAATTAAACTCTTGTTTTTCAGAGAGTCAAAAAGGTTTTAATTTTTTAAAGGTCTACTGCATAATAAAATTTGAAAAAATAATAGTCCCTTACATAAAATGCACTAAGTACCCCACACATATATCTTCTTAATTATAGGACTAGTGAATACTATAAGATTTTGGTTCTTTATGGTTTTTTTCCATTATAAAAACTAAAAAATATGGAAATTGCTTTCTAAATTTGTCTTCATTAAATTATCTTATAAATAAAGGTTTATTTTATTTACTAAACCATCAATCAATCCTATACTCCTTCTTTTTGGTAAGACCCAAAGGGAAGTGGGCATAGTTCAATGGTAAAGCACTTACCTAGCATGAACAAGGTCTGGGGTTCGATCCCCAGCACTGCTTTAAAAAAAAGAAAGAGAAGAACCATCTATGATCTCAGGTCAAAAATACACACACTTATAAAATTCATTAACTAACAAGTTATATGAAGCATAGCTCTGAAACTACTTGTTTTATCTTATTAAATAATCTTATTTCTAGCACTTGATGGTACTAATATTCACTATGAGGTCAATCATTTATAGCAATCATTATTTAGCAAAACAGCATTGACATATTATCAGACTATATGAATCAACTTCTTAAATAATTTTTTTAAAATAAAAACATTTTGTGTTTAAATTCACTTTGTGTGTATCTATGGTGCTAGGGATTGATCCCAGAATGCTAGGCCAGTGCTCTACTGAATTATAACTCCAGTTGCCAAATTAACATTTTGTTGTTGTTGTATTTTGTTTTTTGCTAATACTGGGCATCAAACTTACGGCCTCACACATACTAGGCAACTACTTAACTATTGAGCTACATCCCCATCCCTTACTTTCATTTTTAGAGCAGTCTTACATTTACACAAAAACTGAGAAGAAAATGGTTCCCATATACTCCCTCTCCACCATCACCACTGCTCAACTTCCATTATTATAAACATTCAGCATTTGTGTGGTACCTTTTTTATAATTAAGGAACCAATATCAGTACACTGTTATTAACTCAAGTCTATAGTTTACATCAGGGTTCATTCTTTGTAGTCCTATACTCACCATTACAGTCATATAGAATAATTTCACTGTCCTAAATATTCTCTTGCTCTGCCTATTCATTCTTCTATCCTCCCCTTAAACTGATAACTGCTGATCTTTTTACAACCTCTATAGTCTTACCTTTTCTAAAATGTCATAGTTGGAGTCACACAATATTATATCTTTGAACATTAGCTTATTTCACTTAGAAACACGCATTTAAGGTTCTTCCATGTCTTTTCATGGCTTAACAGCTTTCCATTTTATTGCTGAATATCAATATCCTATTGGGTAGACACACACAGTTCCTTTATCCATTCATCTATTGAAGGGCATCCTGGTTGCTTTCAAGTTTTGGTAACTATGAATAAAAATGCTATAGACATTCATGTGCAATTTTTTCTGTAGATGTAAGTTTTCAACACATTTGGGTAAATACCGAGGAGCACAAAGACTATGTTTAGGTTTGTATGAAATTGTCAACTTGTCTTCCAAAGTAACTATACCATTTCACATTCCCACCAGCAATAAATGAGAATACCTATTATTTCACACCCTCTGCATTAGCATTGGCATTATCAATGTTTTAGTTTTTCATTATTCTAATATGTGCATAGTGGTATCTCACTGTTGTTATAATTTGCAATTCCTAATAATATATGATACTATCTTTTTATATGCTTATTTGCTGTTTGTACATCTTCTCTGAGGAGGTATCTTCAGATATTTTGCCCAATTTTTAATTGGGTTGTTTTCTTACTGTTGAGTTTTAAAAGTTCTTTGTACATTCTGGATGCAAATCTTTTATCAGATGTTTTCCAAATACTTTCTACCAGTCTGTGGCTTGTTTTTATCATTTTCTAAACAGTACCCTTCAGGGACCAGAAGTTCTAAATTTTAGTTAAGTCCAACTTATCAACTATCTCCTTCACAGATCATGCTTTGCTGTTGTATTCAAAAACTCACTGCTAGACCCAAAGTACAGCTTTATTTTTAAATACAAAAAAATTACAAACAAGTCAAAAGCTCAACCAATTTCCCACAAAAATGTAAGTGCATAACATCCTCAGCTAGAATTTTCAAAGCTGCATTTATGAAAAGGGAAAATAAAATCATGAAATATTAACATAGTCCTTTCACTTCTATCTAACAGAAGATATTCCCCAAGTAAGTCATACAGAAATGCTCTGTATTCAAACTCTGGTCCACAACAGAAAAATATAGATATCTTTGTATTTGTTTTTTGTATATTCATAGATGATAGCTTTGTAAAAGAAAAAATATTTAGTCTGTTGTATACAAATATTAGGAATTAATGAAAAAATAAATTTAATTTTTCATATATTTTAAAATAGATGCATATTAATCTATTATATTAATCAAAAATATTTATTTGGTCTATTTTTCTGACTGTATTTGTTCAACATATATATAAATTATTTTGCTTGGAAAAGTGGGAAGAGATGGAATATAACTCTGAATACAAGTGTGGGTGGCACACTTGTATTCAGCTATTGAAGGGCATCTAGGTTGGTTCCACAGTTTAGCTATTGTGAATTGTGCTGCTACAAACATTGATGTGGCTGTGTCCCTGTAGTATGCTGTTTTTAGGTCATTTGGGTGTAGACTGAGGAGAGGATAGCTGGGTCAAATGGTGGTTCCATTCCCAATTTTCCAAGAAATCTCCATACTGTTTTACACATTGGCTGCAACAATTTGCAGTCCCACCAGCAAAGTATGAGTGTGCCTTTTTCCCCACATCTTCGCCAACACTTATTGTTGTCTGTATTCTTGACAACTGCCATTCTGACTGGTGTAAGATGAAATCTTGGAGTAGTTTTGATTTGCATTTCTCTAGTTCCTAGAGATGTTGAACATTTTTTTCTTTTTTTTTTTTTTTAATTTTTATTGTTGGTTGTTCAAAACATTACATAGTTCTTGAACATTTTTTCATATATTTGTTGATAGTTTGTATATCATCTTCTGAAAAGTGTCTGTTCAATTCCTTGGCCCATTTATTGATTGGGTTATTTGTTTTGTTTTGTTTTGGTGTTTAGCTCTGTGAATTCTTTATATGCCCTAGAAATTAGTGCTCTATCTGATGTGCAAGTGATAAAAATTTGCTCCCAAGATGCAGGCTCTCTATTCACCTCACTGATTGTTTCTTTTGCTGAGAAGAAGCTTTTTAGTTTGAATCCATCACATTTATTGATTCTTGATTTTAATTCTTGCACTATAGGAGTCTTATTAAGGAAGTTAAGGCCTAATCCGACATGATGAAGATTTGGGTCTATTTTTCCTTCTAATTGATGCAGTGTCTCTGGTTTAATTCCTAAGTCCTTGATCCTCTTTGAGTTTTGTACACAATGAGAGAGAGGGTTTAATTTCATTTTGTTGCATATGTTTTTCCAGTTTGCCCAGCACCACTTGCTGAATAAGAGGCTATCTTTTCTCCAATGTATGTTTTTGGTGCCTTTGTCTAATATAAGAAAACTGTAATTATGTGGGTTAGTCTCTGTGTCCTCTATTCTGTACCATTGGTCCACCAGTCTGTTTTGGTGCCAATACTATGCCATTTTTGCTACTATTGCTCTGTAGTATAGTTTAAGGTCTGGTATAGTGATGCTACCTGCTTCACTCTTCTTACTAAGGATTGCTTTATCTATTCTTGGCGTCTTATTTTCCAGATGAATTTCCTGACTGCTTTTTGTATTTATATGAGGAATGTCATTGGGATTTTGATTGGAATTACATTAACTCTGTATAGTGCTTTTGGTAGTATGGTCATTTTGACAATATTAATTCTGCCTATCCAAGAACAAGGGAGATCTTTCCATTTTCTAAGGTCTTCTTTAATTTCTTTCTTTAGTGTTCTATAGTTTTCATTGTAGATGTCTTTCACCTTTTTTGTTAGGTTGATTCCTAAGTATTTTATTGTTTTTGAGGCTATTATAAATGGGGTAGTTTTCCTCGTTTCCCTTTCTGAGGATTTGTCACTGACATACAGAAATACCTTTGATTTATGAGTGTTGATTTTGTATCCTGCTACTTTGATGAATTTATTTATTTACTAGTTCTAGAAGTTTTCTTATGGAATTTTTTGGGTCTTCTAGGTATAGAATCATATCATCAGGAAATAGTGCTAATTTGAGTTCTTCTTTTCCTATCAGTATCCCTTTAATTTTTTTCATCTAATTGCTCTGGCCAGTGTTTCAAGAACTATGATAAATACAAGTGGTGGAAGAGGGCATCCCTGTCTTGTTCCAGTTTTTAGAGGGAAAGCTTTCAATTTTTCTCCATTTAGAATGATGTTGGCCTGTGTAAGAAGATAATCTGAAGAAGTAGGAGGTAAGGATATAGAGTTATTATATCTAGGAAGTGTGAAAGAGAAATCTAAAGAAGAAGGTTATTAGCAGGAGAACAGAGAGGAAGTAATTTTGGGTAGACAAGTAAGAGGGAAGACAACAGAGTACATAAAGCAAACACACATATATGTTAAGAAAAATACAAAATGTTAATATAGTAAAAATTGGATGAAAAAAAGAATATACAACACAACTGTAATGTACTATTCAGTCGTCTCAGACCTCAATATTCTAATTCATGCAAAGTACTTAGTTTCACATATGTTGGGGGTGTGAGGGCAGGAGAATAGAAAGGGAAAAGAGAAAAAAGGGGAAAAAAATCTCAAAGGAAGAAATAAGGATTGTTTTGGTTGGAAATCAGTATCTTTCCTGCTTCCTTTCTCATCCAATAGGTGGGGTCATCTGTTGTTAGCTGGTATCTCCCCATCAGGATGGTGACGGTAACCAGGGAAGAAGGGTTGGTCCTGGGTGGAGGGCACCTGGAAGTGAAGTGTGGTACCCGCTGGTCCCCAAAGGGAGACTGCACCTCAGGGATCTCTTTTTGGGCCTGCTCCTATAATGTAAGCTCCTGGTCTTATCTCCTTATCTCACCTGAAGACCTCCCAGTTCCTTGTATCTGTGTTAGTCTCTAAACTATACCACACTCACCTTCTCCCTTACTGCTTCCTAATAAGGGACCTTTCTCTCCTGGACTCTAGTGTGTGGCACTTTGGGCACCCTGCACACCTGCCCTGCTGAGAGCTGTTTTTTTGTTGGGCAGTCACTTTGCCAGATTAGCAGCTGCTGGGGAGAAGATGGAGTTAGAAACTGGGTACCTGGCCAGACAGAGTTCCAAATTGGTAATTGCCCCATTAAAGATGGTGATGAAGGTGACCCAAGATGGAAGCATTTGTTTTCAGTGATGGGGTGTCAGGTTCGGTGAGGGGAACCGGGCGATGGCGTTGAATGATGAGTTTAGACACTGGTCTGTGGTATGCAGTGTGTGGCTGAGGCTGTCTTCAGAGTCTGTATGAGGTTCCCCAGTGCAGGCAGGCTATGGCACATAGGGGATTATCTCCCTTGCTGTAGAGTCCCAAGATGGAGGCGACCAGAGAAGCCACACGTTGGTTGATGGGGGTCTATACAGGAGTGGCGGCTGGAGATCCTGCATGTGAGTAGCTGCCAGGTGTCCTGCATGGGAGCTGTGTCCAGGATTTCTACTCAGGTGGGTGGCCGAAAATTTTGCGCAGGTGGTGATGCCAATGGTCCCGCTTGGGCACCTAGTAGTCCTGTATGGGTCAGTAGTTGGAGACCTACTCTGATGCTGAGGCCTGGAGCCCTGCACGGGCACAGTGGCTGTGATTCCTGTGTGGAAGCAGGAATATCAATTGCAAAGAAGCAGTATTCTCACTTCTTGGGTCCCAGGCCACAGAGTGACACAGAATGATGTCCCCCTCTGGCCCACCACCTTGGATACCCTAAGCAAATAGCTTTTAAAGAAGCCTTTATGAGCATATATTTCCCTTAACAAATCACACCATCTGGAAAATCACAGGATTTAATGAGCTTGGGTAGGTGAAACTAATAAAGCTTCAGTTTTCATTAACAGTATATACTCCATAGTTACATGATTTATCTTTCCATTAAGTTTATCCAATACTTAGTAAAATTTATTAAAATATTTAAGTGTTCTATAAAATAAACATATATGGCAAATACTTAAATATACCAAATCTAAGCATTCAGAATATTTTCATGTCAAAAGGATATTTAGGGGCTGGAGCTGTAGCTCAATGACAGAGTGCTTGCCTAGAATGTGTGAGGCACTGGGTTCTATCCTTAGCACCACATAAAAATAAACAAATTTAAAAAAATACAATAAAGGCATGCTGTGCATCTACAACTACAAAAAAATACAAATTCATTATTAAAAAAAAAAAAGATATTTAATCCTACCCATTACTTCTTCCAAAGGTCTCATGTAAAACAAAGTTTTAAAGAAAATGTCCATGATTATATTGCAAATAATTGAGAAATGAATGCATCTGGCATTACTTCATCTTATGACAGCTATACAAAGAAGAGGTGCTGGAACAATTATTCATAAGAACTTAATAGTATGAGTATTTACCACAATGATGTACATAGAAAATACAGTTCCAAATGGAAATAAGTAAATGAGAAAACTCATTTTAAAACTAGGAAACCAACTTTTATAATATGATATTTCTTCAATTCTAATAGGCATTTCCCCATAATTTAGATCAATATAATAGTATCCCACATTTTCCTGAAAAGCTTTTTAATAAGTTATCTGATATTAAGAGATAGCTTTGGAAATATATCTCCAAAGAATTCATGTATTTCCAAAGAATTAATCTGAATTTTCAGGATAGTAGTTTTTAATCAAACACTAACAACAATCCTGCTCTATTTCATACTATATAGTTTTTCATTAAAACTTTCTATCTCTAGGGGTGGAATATAGCTCAATTAGTAGTTAGTAGTGTCTCACACACACAAGGCCCTGGGCTCAATCTCCAGCACCACAAAAAGAAAAAAAAAAATTCTATCTCTATTTTATTAAATGTCTATTACATTCTAAGCACTGTGCTTGGTTGGCACTAAGGATATGATGGTGAACAAAACAAACCATCCCCACTCTTAGTGAAACATATTGTCTACCAGGTGACAGCAGTACAGCACCTTTATCATGGAAAACAGGGAGACAAGAAAGTTTTAAACAAGACAATGTCTATGATTATAGCAAATCACTGAAGGATGCATCTAGTATAACTTCACTGTTGGAAGGAAGAAATCCAAATGTGGTGATAAGCTGTCTGGATACCAGCTTCCCAGACCAGTACAAGATAGGAGAGCAAGAGAGACTTGCCATGCCATAAAACCCCACAAACACCAATGCCCTCTTGCCATTGAGTAGGGTAAAATTCCAAAGCCTCTTTTGCCATAAACAACACTTTACTTATATATTACTTACCCCTTGGAAAAATAAATATGAACACATCCATTCCTTATTACTTACTACCCAACTTCTTATCTCTACATAAGCACCTTGAAATAATAAAAAATGGACCTTATTTATCTGCTTTGGGGAAATATTCTTTACAAGCTATGTACCAAAAACAAAGAACTTCAGAAATCCCATATACCCTCAGTAAATGATTTCTCTCATCTTCCCAAACATTATCAAATATCATTCTTCACAGATATAGTATTTTCCAGCAATTCAATTCAAAAATTTTATCCTGTAGTCTTCTTACCCCCAGGTGTTAATAAAGGGAGTAAAAGTGATTTAAAAACAAAAAATTAGGACTAATTATAGTACCAAAACTGAAAAAATATTTTTCCAAGTTGTAGTTTATCATTTAAAGTTGTGGATATTGGGGCTGGGGCTATAGCTCAGTGGCAGAACGCTTACCTAGCACACACGAGGCACTGGGTTTAATCCTTAGCATCAAATAAAAATAAATAAAATAAAGGGATGCTGCCCTTAAAAAAAGTTTTTAAAATATTAAAAAATAAATTTGTAGATATTATCTACTTTAAAAAATATATTACACTAATAACACTTGTAATAAAAAATCTGAGAATGCAAGAAAAAATACGCACATCTTATGTAAAAGCCTGATATCTTCTCTTATGCTAGTACACAGGTAACTTTACTTGAAAAGGATAATTTAAAGTATATTATTGAAAATTTTGATTTAAGATGCTATTTCCATTTCTGTGTTTTTCAGAATAATCATTTAGAATGACTTCACTTGGCACTTTCTTGGAAACAGATGAAACTTTATGTATACATAACAATTAAGCTTCTACCATTAAAGAGAAAATAAGTATATAGTTAATAGTAAATTTCAGGTACAGAAAAATGAAAATGATATAATTTCTAATTTTTTTTCCAATCTAAAATAGGTTTCATTACTTGAAAAAGCAATGTATATTCAAAGGAGGGAGAAAAAACAGAAAATATAGATTGAAAAAATGAAAATAATTTCAAATACTAATAAACCCCACAAACACAATGCCCTCTTGCCATTGAGTAGGGCAAAATTCCAAAGCCTCTTTTGCCATAAACAACACTTTACTTATATATTACTTTACCCCTTAGAAAAATAAATATGAACACTATTCAGAGAACCATCACTATTCTCCCCTCCACTCACACTTTATATATTACAAAAATATTTTCATGTCAATAAATATCACAAAAAATATAAAATAAAGTATTTGTTTCATCACCAAAATAAATCATAACTGAAACAGCCCCCCCATAGCTGGCTTAATTTATCTCTTTCTGCTATAAAAAAAAAATAATGCTATCGGCTGGGCATGGTGGTACATGCCTGAAATGCCAGCTACTCAGGAAGCTGAGGGAAGAGGATTGCAAGTTCAAGGCCAAACTGGGCAACTCAGCAAGACTGTCTGAAAACAAAATAAAAAGGGTTATGGATGTAATTCAGTGGTAGAGCATTTGCTTAGTGTGCACAATTCCCACTACCACAAAAATAAAAGGAATCCTGTCATGAACATTTTTGTAGCTAATTCTCTGCACGAAACTATTATTACTTCCCTATTATAAAATATATCCAGTATAATTTCTAGATCAAACAATGTATTATTTTTAATATCAATTTACAGTTCTGCCTGGCATGTAAGAAAACTTTTTTCTATGCTTGACAAGCCAAGAAAGGTTCTTACCTTTGCTAATGTGACAGATAAAACTGTCTTCTCAGTGTTACTTTAATATAAATTTCTGTATTTCTTAAGAACATTAGCAGGGCATGGTGGCACATATCTGTGATCCCTGTGACTTAGGAAGCAGAAGTAGAGGCAAAGGAATCCCAAGTTCAAGGTCAGCCTCTGCAACTTAGCAAGACCCTATCTCAAAAATAAAAAGGGCTGAGAATGAAACTCAGTGTTTAAGCACCCTTAAATTCAATCTGTAGCGCGCATGCACGCGTGTACACACACACACACACACACACACACACACACACTCTTTGGCCATCTTTCTTTGGAGCATTCATGTATTTCTCACTAATTTATAAGAAGAGATTAGGCCTTTTTCACATATATCCACATGCATTTCTAGTTTGTAATGATGTGATTTGGGTCCCATGAATAAAACACTATCTCTTTATATACTGGTCATGAAAAAGCACCGACTATAACCATTATTTTAGGTAAAACATTTTTACTAGAAGCTTATATCATAGACTAATCAAAACCTAAGAATAGCAACTGCTCAGGTCAGTACTCAAGTCAATTTAAAATAACAGGTCAGAAATAGATAAGAACTTTCTATTACCAAACTATATATGTTAAACCCTAGACATAGTGTACTTATTCATTATAACATGTAGATTTGAGATTTAACACTGACTTCATTATTACTATCAAAGTTACTATCACTACTCTCAGTTTATGCATACATTCAAGTTTTTACCTTCTTCTAAAAATGTAAAATTTTGCAAAATTAAACATATGGGAACTGCTAAGGGATAAGTACACCTACAGAAAGCCAAAAAATATGGCGGGTGGGGAAAACCCAAAACAGAAAAAAAAACTTTGAGCCATATAATTAAGAATTTAAAATCTTCTGAATCTGGTACCTTTATTGCTAGCTAATAACAGCAGAGCATACATTAATTTTTTAAAAAGATTACAGACCACAGATTTTTAACTATCACTGCTTTAAAATGTAGATTTTCTATCATCAAAATCTTATTGCTGGGCTGGGACTGTGGCTCACTGGTAGCACACTTGCCTTGCATGTGTGAGGCACTGGGTTCGATTCTCAGCACCTCGTAAAAATAAATAAAATACAGATCTATCAACAACTAAGGGAAAAAATATTTTTTAAAAAATCTTATTGCTTGTCAAATTATAAAGTGTATGTATAAAGTTACATCAAACATAAATCATTCATATTAGAGAAAATAGTCGACTACATCTGATGTTATGTATAAAGATTAAACAAACCTACCCTAGGAATTTGCAGGCATCCTCTCATATTAATCCACAAGCCATAAGCACAGCTAAGGCCCAGAAACTGGACAAATACTACTAACATTTCTTTTAATATAAGTAAATTTGCATTAAAATATCTTTCCAGGTCAATCCTCTCAAACAAGCTCACAGCAATCAATATCTAAGATTTATACCAAGACTTTTTCCACTACATTTTAAAAAATATAAGAACTTATAATGTTTTTCATCTAAACTGATACTTTCATATTTATTTCAAAAACATGTCAAAGTAAAACACAGGGCACAAAATTGAATCTGCAGCATGCTCTTAATATAAAAATGGTTGCACTAAAGGAAATAACACCGAAATGTTAATAAAATAGTTGTCTTCAGGTAATAGAAATATAAGAGTTATTTTCTTTCTATTTTTAAGTTTGGTTTAATATATAAACGAGTATGTACTATTTTTATAACTAAATTTTTAAAAAATAATGAAGTGGACCAAATTAAGCAATTAAAAATAACTTCCTAATCCTCAATCAATTATCTCCTCAAATACAGGAGTAGTTTATTGTTTGTTTGTTTGTTTGTTTTTTTAACTATGTGATAATAGCTTGAAAGAAAAAATGGTTACAACAAATACTTTGTGCCTCCTGCAAGTTCAGTAACACTATTATCATGTAATGACAGTACTGTATGCTTCCCTGTACACTGTTCATAAGCCTAATGGCTAAAATAGGTATTGCCAGTTAAGGTAGAATTTACTTTTTAAGAAAAAGTAACTCCTTAAACTAAATCCCAGATTTTCTCTCCTTTATTACTATAAAAGTGGTTCCAATCAAATTAGAATTGTTACTATATAAACATACTTATATATCTTAGAACATAGTAAAATCCAAGTCCCTTTCACACCTTCAGGATGAACATCAAGGGGGGGGGGAATCTGCCAGTGAAAAAGCAAAATGAACTCAGATACATGAACTGGAAAACCAAAGAATGAGGTTATTATTCATAGCCAATTTGAAGGCAAAATAGAAATGAAAACCCAAACAGTCCTGTTGTGAACCATGGCTGCTGAACTACTAAGAGACTAAAATTTTAAGTCAAGTACCTGGGAAAGCCAACCGACAAGAGGCAGGAGGTCAAAGAATGCATATATGTGGCCTGATCTGCTGTACTCTTTATACATTCTAGACGTTTTAAGTCCCTTCTATTTCAAAGTAACACAGAAAGACAAAGGGCAAGGTTTAGGAACTGGGACCAATTTTAACTCACTGGTGAATCTTAACCTAGAATGGAAAAAAAAACAAAACAGTAAAACCCAATATTATCCTAAAACTATCTAAAAACCAGCACAACTTTAAAAGTAGTGGTAATTTTAATGTATTCTTAAGATTTTATTTTGCATGTGTATTTAAAATGTTTGTTTTGTTTCCTCAAATTTAGTAAGTAAACCTATCTCCATTTTTATGATCTCAATTTTCACTTATTAGTATGAAAGCAAGCATAATCTTAGTTTCAGCATTGCCATAAAATAGCTTACTGAACTTGAACAAGTATATAGGCCTAAGTTTCTTCATTTGAATACTAAGAGGAATTGATCCAAATTATTTAAATGAACCCTTCCATCCTAAAATAATCATGCTATAATTCTTTAGGAAATATCAAGTGGGTAACACCCACCTTTAACAGGAGAAACACCCATGAAATGAAACAGTGGGTATATTCTTCAAGCCACCATACACCACATCAACAATGGTGAAGATAGGTCTTGATTCACTCCCACCCAACTCCATCACATCATCCAACCTTAAGCACAACAAGCCCAACACTACCTACTTATTAATTTACTTACAGAGGAAATGGGTAAGCCAACCCCCACTATGATGAGGACAGTAGATGTGACGGTACTGTCATGGTACGGAAACTTGATGCTGTTGTCTGTACAGAAAAAGCCTCTCTGAAATGGATATATTTGGCCCCAATTTAGAACAGTCATAGGCATGGAAGCTGTTGGGGAAGGGAAAAAAGACAGACATGATTAAACTCAATTCACTTCTTTAGGAAGTAAAGTCTACTGAAGGGAATGCAAATCTTAGTTACATTTTGCCCTTTGTGGAAAAAGATAAATACTTCATAATATCCAAGAGTGAATTCTGAGGAAACCATGCAACATTTGCTTATCCAAAAATAAATTCTCTTATTTGCATTGACCTCTGATTCTAAGGACAATCTATAAAAGAAATCTCCCAGGGAGAGGAACAAAATTGGCCCACTGAAAAATAAATTTGAGAAAACAGGATGGTTTTCTATTTTAAATTCTATAGCTAATTCAGATTTAATTTAATTATTTAATATCTTAATTATTAAAGGAAAAGGCAAAGTTCTGGAAATAAATTTAGCAATGGCATCGTAACAGTCAAACGTAGTTAAGTAGAAGAAAGACGTAAGAATTTGTTTCACATTAGAATGTAAACTAACAGATTTAGAAAAAATAAAAACCTTAAGTATACTTGATCACAAAAAAAAGAAAGAAAGGAACAAGCCCTTTGTTTTCCAAAGACAAATTAAAAAAAAAAAAATGGGCTTTTATTAACTCAGGCAGAGCTCCAAAACCATTTTAACATGTTATAGAGAAATAGTTTTCAGTTAAAATTTTCCATCTAAATAAAATGACCCTGAAAGACCAAAGTTAAATAACTTAAAGCAACAATGTTTTTGGTGATGTTTGTTTTGCTCTGTTTTTTTTGTTGTTGTTGTTGTTGGGGGTTTTTTTGTTTGTTTGTTGTTGTTTTGTGGGTTTTTTTTTTTTAGCAGGGTCCTGCTATTTTGCCCAGACTAGCCTCAAACTCAAAAGTTTTCCTGCCTCGGCCTCCTGAGTGGCTGGGATTACAGACATGCACCACACGATGCCCAGCTAGCAGCTTCTTAATATGTTTAAAATATACCATACTTTTAAGCTTTGTTTTATAAAATTCAAACATTCAAACATCTACTCACTGTATGCACAATACTAAGCTAAGCCATATATAGTAAAAAACAGAATGCATACTCAGAAAATTGTTTAAAAAAAAATACCAAAATATTTTTTGGGAGAGTGATTCAAGGGTTCTGTATCTTTATTGTGATGGTAATTCCACAGCTCTATTTTTATTGTATATACATTTTAAAAGACATAAGAGGCAGAAATATGCCATAAAAAAGAGGAATATGAGTAATTATTAAAATGGCATAAAAAGATATTTGGGAATTCAGAGGTCAAAGTAAATGAAAGTGAGAAAAGATCATTAAAGAGGAGGAACAAAGTAGAACTTGAAACAGCAGATAAATCACAGGCAATTGGGAGGGGCACAGAAGAGCAGTTAGTGGTTGAGGGATGCAAGGGCAGCATGAGAACTGCATCAAGAGCAGAGAGGGAACAAGCAAGGAGTGTCCAAGGTACATTTTACAGCATGCTAATACGTACTGCATGCTCACACATGCCAGGCACTAGGCTACACAGATCACCTTCATTCTTACTTCAACCCTGTATAGCAGGTACTATCCGTACTCCCATTTTTTACTAAAGTTATCATCGAGGTTTAGAGAAATAAAGAACACTGTTGAAACTGTAAGTGGTAGAGCCAAGATTCCAAAACAATCATTAAACATATGTCCTCCCATGGATACAAATGATCTGGCTAGAGTAACAGGATAAAATTGTGGCAAGAAAGATAAGAGTGCCGGTCATGGTGGCACATGCCTGTGATCCTAGCGACTCAAAGGCTGAGGCAGGAGGATCTAGAGTTCAAAGCCAGCCTCAGCAATGGCAAGGTGCTTAGCAACTCAGTGAGACCCTGTGTCTAAATAAAATACAAAATAGGGCTGGGATATGGCTCAGTGGTTGAATGCCCCTGAGCTCAATCCCTAATACAAAAAAAAAAAAAAAAAAACAAAGGTAAGAGTGGGGGCAGGACATGTCCTTAAAAACAGCTTGTTCAATCAAATACATGTTGCATTCATAATAAAAACTCAAAGTTAATGAAACAATATCTTCTTTTCTCCAAATTTTGCAAGGTTTTTAACTGGACTTAAGATTTTTGTGTTTATTAAAGGATTATGGCTTAAAATACTGGCCTAGAAAAGACCTTATCTTGTGGGGATATATGTGTGTGTGGGGGTGTGTGTGTGTGTGTGTATCACTGTCTTCTTTTGCTCAGGGTCAGCAACATGGTAAAATGAGAGTTTTAAAATTAACATCCAAACCAGCCTAGGTGTCCAATGGATGAATGGATAAAGAAAATGTACATTTAGCTACTCCAGAGGCTGAGAAAGAAGGATTTATAAACTCAAGGCCTGCCTGGGCAATTTATTGAGACTCTGTCCCAATAGAAAATAGAAAAGGTAAGGAATGGAGCTCAGTGATAGAGCATCTTCATAGCATGTGTGAGGCCCTGGGTTTGACTGTCAGTACTAAAAAAAATTCTATAATAATCTTACACTGAGTTTTACCTGTTATGATAAATTCATACTGTACGTAACTCCCAAAAAGCATTGTTTTCGTTTTCTTGCAGACATCTTTCCAGGGAACTTTCTACCATTTTTCATTTGAGACAGGGTCTCAGTAAGTGGACAAGGCCAACCTCAAACTTGCAATCTTCCTGTCTCAGCCTCCCAAATTACTGGGATTATAGAAGTGCACAACCATGCTCAGCTACCACTTGTTTTTCTTTACGTTTGCTTCTATATACTAAATATTAGCATTTACTTACTTCAGTCTTTCTCTAAAAATTTTTTTTAGATTTATTCCACTGGAATATTTTGTAATAGCACATCTTTAAGGAAGTATACACTATATGTAAAATGGGAGGGATTTCAATTATCAATTAGAAAAGAATCAGAAAACACACACACACACACACACACAATCATTCCAGGTATTCATTTATCTAATCATACAAGAAATGCACTAAGACAAACGTACACTGGCTAAGAGTTGAAAAGACTGAAATATTTGTGCAGCACTGTCGGCCATGGTCCCAATAGGAAACAGATGGCACGGCACGTTCAAACTGAATAATTTGAGAATTAAATTAAGGAACTATTCACAAATAAGTAGTCAGTGTTTAGAAAATCAACCAAAAGACAATGAAAAGAGGTGGGGGGCGTGGAGGGAGAAAGGAAGGAAGGCTAGCCAGGTAGCAGGCCATTCTTCTTCTGCCATGTTTTCCACTGTCCAAATCCACCTAGAAGCCAAAGGGCAAGGTCAGGCTCCTAGCACAGAGAGTGGGGTGGACAATGATAGAAAGAGCAGGTCAACTGAGACAAATATAGACATTCTAGTTCTGGAGGTAAGAGAAAAAGATAAGGCTAGGCAGGTTTTCAGTAGAGAATAGACAGGGCCTTGAAGTGGCTAACTCAAGAGTTTAATAAAGGAACAGGGTCTAAATTAAGACTACAAATTAAGAATTTTGGACTTTATTCTATAGGTAAGGAGACACACAATTTAATCTGTGCTTTAATGTAGTATGGAGAGTTCTAAGACAAGCTATGTAAAGGGGAAAGCAATATAAAGGAAGAATGGAGGAAAAGGTGAGAGACAAGAAATATTGGTGTATATGAAGGGTTGAAATGACATAGCTATGGAAAGAGAAAAGAGATTTTAAAGATGTCTTGGGCTAGGGTTGTAGTTCAGTGGTAGTGCACTTGCCTAGCCATGTATGAGGCACCACACGTAAACAAGTAAATAAAATAAAGGTCCACATGTAAATGAATAAATAAAGATTCATTAACAACTAAAACAAATATTTTTAAAAAAATAAAAAGAGGGCTGGGCATGTGGCTCAAGTGGTAGCGTGCTCGCCTGGCATGCGTGCGGCCCGGGTTCGATCCTCAGCACCACATACAAAGAAAGATGTTGTATCCGCCAAAAACTAAAAACTAAATACTAAAAATTCACTCTCACTAAAAA
>NW_025999924.1:7136907-7161412 GCF_001458135.2 Marmota marmota marmota | reverse complement strand
CATAAAAAATAAAATAAAGATGTTGTGTCCACCAAAAACTGAAAAATAAATATTAAAAAATTCTCTCTTCTCTTTCTCTTTAAATATATATATATATATATATATATATATATATATATAATAAAATAAATAAATAAAAAGATGTCTAGAAGGTTGTTCCTATAGATTGTGAACCCTGTAGGCAGACATGGATGTGTGGTCTCTAAAACAAGCACATACATACACACTCTTCAAGCTTGGAATCTTGCAGAATATTTTTCATTTTGCCCTTACCCTAAGTAGATTACCATTTAATAGCATTCCCTCCGCAATCTTGCTTACAGTAAGCACTTCAAGGAATATTTATGGAATGAGTGAACAAACAAATGAATAAACAAATGAGCAAAAGCCTCTGAAGCATGTAAATAATTATATGTATAACCATAACTTGGATCCTGACAGTTTTAAATGATTTTTCTCTCCAAAAGGCTCAAGCTCAAATAAACCAGGAAAAGAAAAGGTGGAGAGGCTGTGGGAAGAAAGGGTAAACAATCTGAAATTCAGGGATGTGCTGGGGAGGCTAGGTGTGCAGCTCAGTAATAAGAATGCTTGCCTAGCATGTGTGAAGTCCTGGATTTGATCCCCAGAACTGGTGGGTGGGGGGTGGGGGGAAGTACTTTCAATTCTGTACTCTAAACAATTATTTCTTCAACTTATTGTCCACTGGGAACACAAATGTCTCAAAAAAAAAATAAAAAAACTGAATATACCCATGTTAATTGCTAAAACAAATTTATAATTCACAAATTCCTGAAATCTTGAAGACAATTTTTGTACAGCACAGCATTACCTCCAAGCAAAGTTTCAGACAGGGCTGTTATAGAAGCACTTCTCTCAGCAGTGCTCCTTACTTTTTACTAGTGAGAAAAGAAGTTGAGAACCCAACTGCCTCGTCTTTACTGATCCACCCAAAACAGA
Organism: Marmota marmota marmota; assembly: GCF_001458135.2. NCBI lineage: Eukaryota > Metazoa > Chordata > Mammalia > Rodentia > Sciuridae > Marmota > Marmota marmota. Next base: position 7,160,455 of record NW_025999924.1, on the reverse strand, counting down.
GATCTGCAGAAAAGCAGAATGATCAGATTTCCAAATAAGATGCTAAAGAGTAAAAAAAAAAAAAAAAAAAAAATCGTACTTCAAAATAAGACTTTACAAGTAATTAACAATCAGCTCCTAGTCTTTTCTTTAGAACCACTAGAAACAATCAAATCTGAAATGGTATCACAAATCACACATATACTCCACTCCATAATATAAATGTCATTTGACACATCTTCAAAGTTAGCAAAGAAACTAGCCATCTGTGACTTTGCTCCAAGATTCCTTACATTCAACTTTATAGTATATAAGATATTATGCACTCTCACTAAAAAGGACAAATCATAATGTGGTTTCTTCTTCACCAATAAAAAAAAATATTTGCTCTTACTGGAAGTACTTAAAATCTGGACAGCCCATCTTATGAGCATTTAAATAGCAATCCTGCTAGTTTGGGAGCACAAATATGCTTAAGAAAAAGATTTGCTTTATAGCAAAAAGATTTATATCATGGTTGTTTGTGGATATTTACTTTGAGTCCTTAAAAATTTTGCTACTCAAATGAAACATTCAATCATTTTACATAGCCCTTCACATACATGTCCAAGAAAAATAGAAACATTTATTGAGCAACTATTATAGGTCAACACCATGCTAAGGCATGTGCACATACAAGTATATACTGTCCTCATGTAAGAATATGTTTATATTTCACATTTCCTACAATATAAAAAAATTCAAAACAAAAAACCCTAATTAATAATATAAATAAGAGCAATATCCATGGAAATGTGTTCATTATATTGTTCAGTAAGCAAAATAATTCGTAAGAACTTTATATATGGTATAATTTCATCTATCTAAAATAAACTATTTGTTCACATATAAATATACATTTGAAAGCACAGAATATATAACTGACTTTTAAGCAATTATCTCCAGAAGATAGAAGATTTATTTCCTACCATATATACTTGCATGTCAGAATATTTCCCAACAAAAGTTCATCATTACATTTGAATTTTTTAAAATGCTTTATCATGTCAATTGCAGTGCCACAACCTATAATCCAAGCAGCTCTGGAGGCTGAGGAAGGAGGATGACAAGTTCAAAGCCAGCCTCAGCAATTTAGCGAGGCCCTAAGAACTCAGTGAGAGATTGTCTCAAAATAAGAAATAAAAAGGGCTGGGGATGTGGCTCTGTGTTAAGCACCCCTGGGTTAAATCCCCAGTACCTCCCCAACCCCCCGCCCAAAAAAGCTTTATCAATGAAAACATTTTTAGGTATGTTTCCTAAAAATATGCTTACAACTTTTCTGAAATTATACATACTATCCTTTTCCTGAATTTCCCTTTACTGATATTATATGTACAAGTATACTAAAAAGATGAAAAAGTAAAGAGGTGTGAAACCAGTCTGTTTTCTTATTCTGTTTTAAAAAAAAAAAGGAAGAAAAAAAAAACAGCCTTTCATTTTATCGCTGGTTGGTACACTCCCAAAGAAGTAGGCTATAATGAAATAATTACTTTGTAAGTTATTCCTCTCTCGCAACTTTTTAAAAATTTGTTCTGATTAGTTATACATGATAGTAGAATGCATCTTGATACATCATACATAAATGATGCTATAACTTAACATAACATAAATGAAGTTACATAAATGAAGATACATAAATGAAGATACATAAATGAAGTTATAACTTCTCATTCTTTTTTTGGTGGGGGAGGATCCTGGGAATTGAACTCAGAGGCACTCAATCACTGAGCTAGGTGGGCAGCTCAGTAATAAGAAAGCTTGCCTAGCATGTGTGAAGTCCTGGGTTTGATCCAGCCCTATTTTGTTTGTATTTTATTTAGAGACAGGATCTCACTGAGTTGCTTAGCACACCTCGCTGTTGCTAAGGCTGGCTTTGAACTCACAATCCTCCTGTCTCAGCTCCAGAGCTGAAGAGATGTGCACAACTGCGCCCGGCTTAATTTCTTATTGTTCTCTTGTACATAATGTAGGATCGCAATGGTCACGTAGTTATATATGCACACAGGATACTAATGTCTGATTCATTCTACTATCCTTCATCCCCCCTCCCCTCCCTTCACTCCCCTCTGCCTAATCCAAAGTACCTCTATTCTTTCCTAGCCCCATCCCCCTTATTGTTAATTAGCATTTGCATATCAGAGAAAATATTCAGCCTTTTGTTTTTGGGAATTGGCTTATTTCTCCTAGCATGATATTCTCCAGCTCCATCCAGTTACTGGCAAATGCCATAATTTCATTCTTCTTTAAGGCTGAGTAGCTCTTGCAACTTTTGAGATCTATGATGATCTACTACATATAAAGTAGATAAATCATGATAACAATTAATTCTAATATCTCCTAAAAACGTATGAAGCAGGGCTAATTTTTCACATTACCATTTCATCATAATATTTTGGGTCCTTCTAGAACATGTTTTTATAGAAAGTAGAAATAATCTTGAGACTCAACAGGCTGGTAAAAAGGGTTGAATATAAACCACAATGATGAATTAGCGATAACTTCTTGAAAAATCTTATAAAATAATGGCAGACCGGCAAGTGATTATAAAAGGGTGGCAATGCCTTTAATTATATAAAAAATAAATAAGTAGCACTCTAGTGAGTTTTTTAAATTTCTCTTTTAAAAAACTGTCAAAGTTAATTACATATTTATATAAGCTAGCTTCACTCTGATGGGAAAGAGATGATAGAAAATAATTCAGGGCAGTGCTATCTAGTAAGATTTTCTTGACAAAAGAAATGTTGAATACAATATGCTATCCAATATGGTAGACAGTAGCAGTGTAAGGCTACTGAACACCTGAAATCTGGCTAATGTGACTACATAATTCTAAGAATAACCAAATCTCACTAAAGTGAGATATAGTCATTGTTGTTATAGCAATAAAAAACAGTTCTTTCTTGTTAGGCTTTCAAATATTCCAAATATCTCTTAAGTAATGGTTCTTAACTTCTTAGGGACAATGGGCCTCTTAAGACCCTAATGAAATTATGAACCCTTTACTTTAAAATATACAGATTTTTGACAGTTTTACCACTTGCATCCCACTGCAAAGAAAAGGAAATCAATTAACACTTTCATTATAAGGATATGAGAAATATAACTTAATTAGTATTCTGAAGGGCACAGACTATAGTGATGAAAAAAATATGACTTCAAAACCAGCTAGAATTAACTTAATATTCCTGATTCTTCACCTTTCTGATTTTCCTCCCTCTCTTCTCTTCCCAATTTTGCCCTCCTCTGCTCATCCCCCTTTACTTTCCTAATTATTATTCTAAAATGTAGAATTGAAATCATTTATACTATTATTAATGTTTATTGGTAATTTTATGTTTCCTGTTCTAATTTCAAAGGCAAAGGCTAGGGATGTAGCTCAGTGGTAGAGTGTTTGCTTAGCATGCACAAGACCCTGGGTTGTATCTCCAGCACTGCAACAACAAAAACAAAAACGAAATTAAAGAATAAAGCATAAATATATTTCTTTAAGGAAAAGTGAAAGCATTTATTGAACACCTACTATTTACCAGGTGTTTCCCTACATATTATCTCTAATCATAACAATTCCATGTGGAAAAAAGACAGTCCTCTCAAAATCTGAATGTTTGAGAGAAGTCAGTAAATCATAGATCAAGATACATCAAAATATAAATTACAAAATAGCTGAAAAGCAACAATGAAAAGACTACAAATCAAAAGTTAAAGTATACTGCTAAAACACCACACATAAAAATTCCAGTCTTGCCAGGTGCAGTGGCACACGCCTGTAATCCCAGTGGCTAGGGAGGCTGAGACAGAAGGATCACGAGTTCAAAGCCAACCTCAGCACCAGCGAGGCGCTAAGCAACTCAGTGAGACCCTGTCTCTAATTAAATACAAAACAGGGCTGAGGATGTGACTCTGTGGTTGAGTGCCCCTGAGTTCAATCCCTGGTACTCAGAAAAAATTATAAAATAAAAAATAAAATTAAAAAATAAAAATTACATAGTCTTAGCTGGGCCCAGTAGCACCTGCCTGTAATCCCTGTGGCTCAAGGGGCTCAGGCAAGAGGATTTCAAGTTCAAAGCCAGCCTTAGCAACTTAGCAAGTCCCTGTCTCAAAAATTTATAAATATGTTCACATATGAATACACCATCAGTGAAACTCCACATCTTATAAAATCACAAGAATGGGATTCTAATTAGAATAAATTACACTCCATGTATGTACAATATGTCAAAACGCACTCTACTATCATGTATATCTAAAAAAGAGCAAATTAAAAAATAAAGGACTGGGGATGTGGTTCAGCAGTTAAATGCCCCTGGGTTCAATGCCTGGTACCAAAAAAGAAAGAAAGAAAATTATGTAGTCTTAAATTCTTACATTAGAAATTAATGAAACAAATATTTGATGCAATAACTTATTTTTTAAAAAGCTCAAGAAAAGGGGCTGGGGATGTGGCTCAAGCGGTAACGCCTGGCATGCGCAGGTGCTGGGTTCGATCCTTAGCACCACATAAAAATAAAATAAAGATGTTGTGTCCACCAAAAACTGAAAAACAAATATTAAAAAAATTCTCTCTCTCTAAAATAAAAAAGCTCAAGAAAATAAATGAACTATAGAACAGAAATTTAAAAATACAAAAATAGATAAACAAAATCAAGAATTTGGTTTTGTGTTTTTATGGGTCGATAATCAGTCTTGCTTTAGTTTAAAAAAGCAAGAGAAAACTGAAACAAATTATTTTTTAATTAATAACATTACTCAGATAAATTTTATAAGAAACTCAGATACTAAGTAACTCACTCAAGAATAAACAGTTCTTGAGTGTGTACTAGAGCAGATAACCAGTATTCACAGCTGGTAAACAAGGAAGTCAAGATTTTAACAAAATGTTTCTCTTCTTGACACTATATCATATTGCCACCTATCCTTCAGGAAAGGAGTCTAACCTGCAGGGACTCAGTATCAATAATTTTTTTTTAAATGATCTTATCTCTTAGGCCACTTTCAATGTATGATTCCATGAGCCCAAGCTGCTCTGTATAGACAAACACCTGATTTTCATCTGTTGGCCAGACTGGACAGGACGTGGAGTTAGAACTGCTCCATGCGGCCTAGGACATCTCTTACTCTACTACACTTGGACTGGTAGCCATCCTGATGTCTAACTACTCTTTGCTGAAAATGATGAAAGAGAAATGTGGAACCGCAGCAAAATTTATAAGAATAATAAACAGTGGAAGAACTGCTTGAGGAACTAATGCTTTACCAAAAATGTAATGGATAAAACTCATACAGAAGAAACACATTACATTAAAAAAAAATCCAGTTTATGTAAATGTAAACATGTTTAGGCATTTTTCCACATGTATATATTTGGATATGACAAGTAAGTCTACAGATACTTTGGTGAAGTTTGCCTCTGCAAACTCTTTCATTTTCTCCTTTTAGCAGTTGAGGGTAAGAAGTAAATACATATTTTTGTCTCTTTACCACTTTGTGTTATCTGAGCACGTTTTAGAAAGTTCTATTCATTCCAAACTTAAGTAGTGTTCTCTGTTTCCAAGTGAATTTGGACAAAATACATTTGGGGGAAAAATATGCAGTATTTTTGCTTTCTTTGGAAGTAGGTATTACAAATTCTGTCCAGAATCAAATTAAAAATTCTGCTTATCAAGTTATTTCTGAACATAAAGGCTTTTATTAATCTTCATTACAAAGGAATTAGATGTCCTAAAGTAAAAGAAGTCATTCAAAATTTTACCAACTTAGTGAAACTAACTTCATAAGACAACTAGCTATCTAGTTTTCCTCTACTATAGATCAAATGCACAGATTACTTTCTGATTATTAATCCTGATCATTTGACGAATGTTTCATTTCTAGTACATGGCTACCCATTTATATCTGGCACTCAGGAGACAAATCTGACCAAAGAGGATTTATCCATCTGGATTATCAATCATAAAGGGAATAGTTAATCACATAAGATCTTACTTATTAATTAAGCTTCCTCAGAAAGAAAGACAAAATCCATAATTTTGGAAAGCAAACAGAAAATCAACATAGCAAACTAAAAAAGAAATCAACTACAGATGAGTAGCCCTTATCTGAAATGTTTATAACCAGAAGTGAGTGAGATTTCAGAGTATTTTTTGGATTTTGAAACCTTTGCATAGATTTTACAGGTTAAGCACCCTTAATCAAAAATCCAAAACTCACAATATTCCAAAAATCCAGAACTCTTTGAGCATTAGCACTGAAAAAACTTCAGATTTCCAATTTTCAGAATAAGAATGCTCAATTTGTATTCAGGAAACTAGGATGAGGAGAATAAAAGAAAAGTATGCAGGAAAATGAAAGGGCTTTTTTCAAAAAAGCAGTAACAGGCTACTTTTTACTTAACTCTCATATGGCCTAACAGGGTGATAAATGTTGTATCTAAATCTTCAATAATGTTAAAAGTAAATATAATTACATTCTGATGACAAAGAAACCTGTCCAAGGCCAATTAGGTTGCAGATTCACACAAATGCCACTTACAAAGGATCAGAGTAGGAAAAGACCAATGTGCAGAAAAGAGGTCACTGGAGATCTTTAACAGAAAGACTGCAGCTCTCAGAGAGTAAGAATTCTTAAAAAGAATTAAGGAATAGATAGAGATAACTTTAAAATGCTCTCTGTTAAAAGGAAGGGAGGGAAGAGAGGACAAATAGGGCAGAAGGGTAAAGATTCTGTTTGTTTGTGTTCTAAAGAACAGTAGTGAGCTGAAGTGGTGGAATGGGGTGAGGGGTCAGGAGATTTGAAAATTCAAGAATAAGGATGAATGGACAGTGCTCCAAGGGAGATGGCAGTAAATGTAAATGCAAGTAGACAACAAAGATCATCAAGAGTGGGGTAAGCTCATGTTGAAAAAACAAAACAAAACTTTCACATTTGATTTATATAAGTTTCATTGCAGTCAAGCCCTGGGTCCTCTTTGCAAAGGCCATGCCTCTGTTTAGTATTGGCCCAGTGATGGAAATAGTATGGCAAAGACAGCAAGCTAAGATACTGTTAGCATCCATATCTACTGCCATATAGAACATTTACAATGTAATCCTTGTAATTCTAGATCACAGCTCCAAGAAGACACAGATAGGTGCTTGGGACAAAAACAAAAATAAGTCATTATCCAGAATAAGGCCCTCAACAAATATTTGATGAATGAACAAAGTCACTCTGTAAGACAGGTATTAGTAAATATTGCAAAGATTAAGGAGTGACTCAGAGAAGTAACTTAATTAAAGTCATACACATAATATACAAGGGTGAAATTTAAGATATTTAACAACTAGTACCATGCCAGCACTGTCATTCAGAACAGACACAGGTGATGCTGGGGAAGCTGCAACCTTTTAGTTATAGGATCATGGGGAAGAATCAGGAGAAACAGGGGCTAGGGTTGTGGCTCAGTGATAGAGCACTCACCTAGCACACCTGAGGGCTGGGTTCAATCTTCAGCACCACATAAAAATAACAAATTAGTGGTTAAAAAATAGGAGAGAAAAAGGTAGATTACTGGCAAGGCAAGGGAGACTCAGATATATACTGACTATCAGCCTTCACATTAAGTGGGACACCCAGGATTCTAACCTGTACTCATCTGACTCTAAAGCCTTTTTATAAATCAATCTGGAAATAGAACTGTTCGGTAAAGAGCAAGAACAGAAGACAACTGGAGGTTATGTAAAGAGTAGAAAAGCTATTCAAACCAACTGGAATGAAAAAAGGAATTAGAAATGAATTAAAGATTAATAACTGAATTCAATCTATTGCTAGACAATTAAAAAAAAAACGGGATGGGGTTATGGCTTGGTGGGTAGAGCACTTGCCTAGCACGTGTGAGGCACTGGATTCAATCCTCAGAACCACATAAAAATAAATAAATAAGATAAATGTATTCTGTTCACCCACAACTAAAATATTTTTTTAAAAACAGGATAATCCAACTAAAGTAGGGTAGATATAAACAAGGAAGAAGAGAAATACAAACAAGCAGAGCAAAACTACAGCATGGAGGTCTTCAATTTCAGGTAAATAATTTGATTAAAAAAAAATCAACACTGAAGCCAGGTGCAATGGTATGTGCCTGTAGTCTCATCACTCAGGAGGCTGAGGCAGGAGAATCACTTGATCCCAGGAAGTCAAGACCAGCCTAGGCAGCACAGTAATGCCCCCAGAAAGAAAAGAAGGGGGGAGAAAGAGAGGGAGAGAGGGAGAAAAGGAGGGAGAGAAAGGAAAAGGAAAAAAAATGAAGGAAAAAAAAGCCTGGTTCTTAAGCAAAGAAAGATGGTATGTAAGATGCATTTCCAGGACCATGAGTTTTGCACAGTAGAGGTGGAGAATCGGCAAAGCCCAGAGGCAGGTGAGAGGGATCAGTGCACTGAACACCTGGGTGGGATTCACAGATGATATACATAGTGTCAACAAGCAAGAGTCCAAAGAACAGGATGCCCTCAGCTTTTATACACACCTACATTCTGGTCAGTGACTTGCAGCCACCACCCCTCTATATCTAACACAGTTCTATTATAAAAAGCACTTGGTAGGGCCTGGCATGATGGTTGGTGGGAGCCTATAATCCCAGAGGCTTTGAGAAGCTGAGGCAGGTGGCTCACAAATTCAAAGACAGCCTCAGCAACTTAGCAAGGCCCTATGCAACTTAGTAAGACCCTGTCTCAAAAAAATAAAAAGGACTGGGGGAATAGTTAAGTGGTAAAGCGCCTCTGGGTTCAATCGCCAGTACAAAAAAAAAAAAAAAACACTCTCTTTAAGTTGAAACAAATGGGAGAAAAAGTGATATTTGCCACAAATGGTTTTTTACACTGCATGGTTTGGAGCCAAACACTATCTACAAAGTCTTCAATGCTGTAGTATCTTAGTGCACTAAGACATTTAAAATAAAAGTATATATTTAAAAGAGTTTTCTAGAAAAACTCAGGACTGAGAATGTAGCTAAGTGGTAGGAAACTTGCCTACTAGTATGCCTGAGGCCCCTGGGTTCAATTCCCAACAATGAATAAAATAATTCAGCCAGGTATGGAGGTGCACCCTTTGATTCCAGCAATGTAGGAGGCCAAGGAAGGAGGAACCCAAATTCAAAGAAAGCCTCAGCAACTTAGTGAGGCCCTAAACAACTCAGTAAGACCCTGTCTCAAAATTTTAAAAAATGAAAAGGGCTGGGGATGTGGCGCTCAGTGGTAAATGCACTGGATTCAATCCCTGGCACCAAAAAAAAAAAAAAAAAACTTCAGAGTTATTAGGGCAGGTCACTTTACTATGGCTCTGAGATTTCTGCATAAATAAAAAACAAGTTCAATTATTTATTTTATTTATTTATATACCAACAAAAATTAAAGTGAAGAGGTGGTTACCTGTTGTTTCCTCTCCCAGAAGACACACTGAACACTACCAACTGGCCAAGAACAACATTTATTCCTTCCAATCCCTCATGGTAACAGCTTCTCCCGCCCTTCCCCTCAAGTTGGCAAAGTTCATATCATTAGTAACATTCTATACAAACTTCTTCTTTTGCCACATCTTTTGTTGGTGTTTTACAGTTGCACATACTGGCCAGTTATTACTCCCCAGTACTTTCCCACTTCCTCCCTCCATCCCTCCCATCCCTTAGTTCCTTTCCTCTACTGATCTTCCTTTGAATTTCATGAAATCTGCCACCATCTTTCTTTTCCTTTTCCTCTCCAGTTTCTGCAAATGACAAAAAACATACAACCTTAACCTTTTGAGTTTGACTTATTTCACTTAACATAATAATGGTCTCTAGTTCCATTCATTTTCCTGCAAATGACAATTTCATTTTTTCTTTATGGTGGAATAAAACTCCACTTTGTATACATACCATATTGTCTCTACCCATTCATCAGTTAATGGACACCTAGACTGGTTCCATGTATGGCTATTGTACATTATGCTGCTATAAATATAGGTATGCATGTATCACTATAATATGATGACTTTAATTCTTCAGGATAAATACCAAGGAGTGGTATTTCTATATGCAATAGGCAAGGAGATAACTTCAGTGATTGAGACAAAAACAGCTGATTTTTTTTCCCCTATTTTTCCCTTCCCTGGGGCACTTACCAGGAAATCTAGCTGAGGTTTCCAGGTACATGAGGCCATAACTTAATCATTTCTTAGCAAAAAAAAACAAAACATTGTTTACATGAAATTGGAGTTAGGATAATGTAATCAGATTGAGAGGGGACAAAAACTTACAGCAAAATTGTACAGTAACATTTACATCATAAATGGCTGGTCTAATCAGAAATATATTATACTAAGTGAAAGAGACCAGACCAATCATGCTATATACTGCATGATTTCATTTATATGACATTATAGGATACAGAACTAATCATTGGTTGCCAAGGGAGGAGGGCAACAAGAGAAGTCATTTACAAAGGAGAAGAATAAGGGAATAATAGACACATTCAGAGGGGTAATTAACCAATTCTGTATCTTGACTGCATTGTGGCTACATGACTAAATTCTAAATTGCCAAAATTCATAGAACTATACATGAAAGGAGTAAATTTTGTTATGTGAATTTAAAAAAATACTAAAAAGGTTTGCTTAAGCTTCATCTCACCTCTCTACTCCCATTACCCTTTCAAACCTCTTGACATGACCTAGCAATGACCCCACCCCATCCACCTAGCTAATGCATACTTGCCATTCTGGTTTCTATTAAGATATTCCTGCCTTTGGTGTGGCAGGATGGGGTCCTAGACAAGTTGGGTAGTCAAATATACCTGGCATGGTTTACTTCTGGCATTCTCCCAGATATTACTTGAATGAGATTGAGCATTTCTTTTTTTTTTTTAATATTTATTTTTCAGTTATCGGTGGGCACAACATCTTTGTTTGTATGTGGTGCTGAGGATCGAACCCGGGCCGCACGCATGCCAGGCGAGCCCGCTACCGCTTGAGCCACATCCCCAGCCCCTGAGCATTTCTTAACCTGAGTTCAGTTTCTTCATCTAGGGGAGAAAATAAATATTATTTACATATCTCCCAAAGCTTTTGTAAACTAAGAGCCCAATAATGTGTCCAATGGGGCACATTAAGAGTGTTTAATAAGTGCATATTCCCTAATGTTTTTTCTCTGCTGAGAGCATGCACCTCACATACACAAATCCATCACAACGTGAAATCCACGTATTATTAACTGTCTCTGAAAATAAAATCTGTGTGTCTCTAATCCTTAAATTTACATAAACCAATATGTTGTCTGATAGTCAATAAATTTACATAAACCAATATGTTGTCTGATAGTCAATAAATTCAAATTATTGAAAAATAATTTGTCTACCTGATCTGATTTTGTTAAAAGAGCTACTGGAAGACAGAGAGATACAAACAGAAAAGGACAGAGTACATTGAAATAATCTGGGATAGATGATCTGAAGTTTTGAAAGTTTCTACAAGGATGTTGTATGTAGCATAACAGCACAAAATTGCAAATAACCTAAACATTCAAAAATGAAGGTAAACTGGGTATGGCAGCACACATCTATAATCTATAAAGATTGCAGGTTTGAGGCCAGACTCCAGAACTTAGCAAGACTGTCTTAAAATTCAAAGAGGATGTGGGGGGGAGAGGGTGCTTAAGGATGTAGCTCAGTGGTAAAGTGCCCCTGGGTCCTCAGTACCAAAAAAGGAAGCAAGGGTGTGGACAAAGTGGCATATGCCAACTACAGTGAAATACCATATAACCATTAAAATTTTGTAGAAAACTATGGGAATTTTTACAAAGAACATAAAATGGAGACAGAGGAGCCAGGCAATAGTCCCTGCTACCTGGGAGGTTGGAGCAGTAGGATTGCTTCAGCCCAGGAGTTTGGGAGCAGCCTGAATGACAAAGCAAATTCCACCTCAAAACAACAACAACAAAAAAGAAATATATGCAGTAAGTTCCCAACTTGGTTTAAAAAAAAAAAAAAGTGTGGGTATATGATCATTTTAAAAGCACCAGAAAGATTCCCAACCAAAATGTTGAAAGGGTCTCTGGGTTGTGGTAAGAAGATAACTACATCAGCAGTTTTAAGAGCTACTACATCATTTGTTTTATGGGCTTTTTAGAGCTTACCAATTTATTACAGTTCATTTTAGAAGGTTTAGAAATCAAATAATAATTGTTTTTAAAGAAAAAAATCTAACCTAGAACTTACTAATGGCAGTATTCCATACCATCCAAGATTCTAATATCTAAAAAATGGGGGTAAGTGGATTATGTCATATCTATCTAATGAAATACATGTATTTTCAAAGTCAAAAGAGTAAAATATATTATAAACTATATACCTTTGATAAAGCAAGGCATGAGGTACATGCCTATAATTCCTAGCAACTCTGAAGGCCAAGGCAGGATAATCACAAACGTGAGGCCAACTTGGACAATTTGGCAAGATTATTAACTTATCAAAACCCTATCTCTAAATAAAAAATACAAAAGAGCTGGGTATATATCTCAGTGGGAAAGTATCCTTGGTTTCAATCCCCAGTGCCCCCCCCCACACACACACACACAAAAAAGATAAGTGTTCCTCTAATTTAAAAAGTAGTCTTTTTTTGTTTATTTGTTTGATGGATCAGACAAGGTCTCCCTATGTTGCCTAAGCTGGCCTCGAACTCACAATCTTCCTCGTTGAGCCTTCTGAATGGCTAGGAATACAGTGAGTGTCACCATGCCTGGCTTGAAAAAGGTATTTTTAACTTGGAAAATCTAGCAGATGCACAGGAACACTTTATCAAATATTAACTATATGTATTTAAGTTGTCTTTCTCTTTAGCCAGCAAACTACAGAAGACAATACAGGATAGTGAATCAAGAGGAAAGTTCTCCCTTTAGATGGTTTCTATGGAGTTTATTTAGTGTCTAGTTTAAATTTGTAATCTATATTATTTTATTCATGTATTACTTAAGCTTGTAAAACAAAGCACTGTATTCGGGTGAGAACACCTAGTTAAATTACATCTCCCTTTGAACTTTTAGTGATGGGACTTCCATTCTCAGCAATCCCAACTACGAAATTTCCTTAACCAATGAAGTCACAAGAAAAATTTTTTCCATTCAGCATTAAGGTCAATGTTCCAAAGAATAATAAATATTGATTTTGAATAAAAGTGACAAACTCCAATGCCCTTACAAAATTATGAAAAAGGTTAACACATAGCCAGACATGGTGGCACATGCCTGTAATCCCAAGACTCAGGAGAGTGAGGCAAGAAGATGGCAAGTTCAAAGCCTGCCTCAGCAACTTAGTAAGGCTCTTAGCAATTCAGTGAGACCCTGTCTCTACATTTAAAAAAAACGGTGGGGGGGTAGGGTGGTGGTGGTGGTGGATGTGGCTCAGTGGTTAAGCCACCCCCACCCCCAGGGTTCAATTCCTGGTAACAAAAAAAAAAAAAAACAAAAAAAAAAAGGTTAATACATAAATGCCTCAGAAGTAGTTGTACAGAGTGGTAGTTGAGAGTAAATGTTAAAACCTTTAAGCTTTAGCAACCATACTGATGGAAATCAGATTGACTTGGTTTCATAATATTGGACCAAAATAAGTTATCTCAGTACTCAAAATGTATGTAGAAAAAAATTCAAGAATCTATAATAGGAAGTGGGGATGTAGCTCAGTGGTAGAGTGCTTGCCTAGCATGCACAAGGTCCTGGATTCCATTCCCAGCAGCACAAAAAAATGAAAAACTTCTGAATAAAATTCAGACCTAAGACCTAAAACAGTTCACATCCCCCACACAACAAATAAAAAATATATTTTAATTCTTGAAAGTGTTAATGTGAATTCATCATATCTAGTCTGAATTATGCCAAATGGCAAGGCCTAAAACCTAAAATAAAGTGATACTAACTTTAGCATCTCAGAAAAAAAACATAAAAACTCTTACTTTGGCAGGAAGTCACCAAATTGGCATACCTAAATTAGTACACTTTGTTTAAAATACACACTTTCTTTTTTAAAGGCACACAAATATAAGGCATACAAACAAAGAAGTTTGGAAAATTTCTTTTTACCAGTTATGATTATAGTAGTAACAAATCATATATCCATTTTTCCAAAAATGTATGTTTATATTCCTAAAGTCATCTTATACAGAACATGAGCTGAAGAAGGAAAATATCCCATAAATTATTTCTTTAAGGCTAAAAGCAAATATTCAATGCTGGAACTATACAATAAACAGCTACTGAAGGCATAAATTGGTTTGTTGAGTGACTAAAACCAAGGACTTTATTTACAGATACTCATTTAATTCTAGGAAGCAGACAGTATTCTCTCCATTATGCAAGTGAAAAAACTGAAGCTTAGCAGAACTAAAGAAACAACAATGTGACCTGAAGCAAACAGAATTTTGAAATTTTGAATATCAGGCTCCAAATTTCAAACTGTATCCACCACACTTGATGATAGTTTTTGAAAAACAATGTATCAAATAATCCATTGATGTTAGCAATGAAGGTTCTGTAAAGGAGAATTCAACTATTTCTTGACAACTGACCTAAAAAATTATTTCCCTTTATCTGTCAAGATCATTCTCATCTGGCAGGGGGTCCATGCCTGTAATCCCAGCAATTTGAGAGATTGAATCAGAAGGATCACAGATTTGAGGCCAGTATGAACAATTGTGCGAGATCCTCTCTCAAAGTATAAAAAGGGTCAGGGATGTAGCTCAGTGGTAGAGTGCCCCTGGATTCTATCCACAGTACAGACACACACACACACACACAAAATCATTCTTCAGCCAGGCACGGCAGTGCAAGCCTGTAATCCTAGAGGCTCGAGAGACTGAGGCAGGAGGATCTTGAATTCAAAGCCAGCCTCAGCAAAAATGAGGCACTAAGCAACTCAGTGAGACCCTGTCTCTAAATAAAAAAATACAATATAAGGCTAGGGATGTGGCTCAGTGGTCAAGTGCCCATGAGTTCAATCCCTGGTACTAAAAAAAGAAAAAAAAAAATTCTTCTCCCATCTCCCATCTAGCACATCATAGGAAACCATGGCAACCTATTATCTTATAGGTCATCTTATAATTTATATCTTATTATAGGATAAAAGTTTATATCCTATAATAGGATAAGTATAGTGCTTCAGATGATGTCCCTAACAGATCTTCCTCCATTCTCCTCAGAAATGATTCTATTATTCTATGCTTGAAATTTTCTCAAGGTTGATGATGCACTTATTCACTCAGCTAGTATTTGGGTGTCTTTCTTACCTGCCACATTCTTCCTTCTTTCTCATTCTGACTCTTTAAAAGAGTAACTTATACCCAGCAATTTCCCTTTCTTCACCAACTACCTATTTCTCCGTCCAATTTGGCTTCCACTCTAAATTGGCTTTACATAAGTCTCTCACTGATCTTTTGTATCTAAACCCAAACTCCATTTTCCAGTCTTTATACAGATCTTTCAGAATATAGACATTGTTACCACTCTCTCCACTTGGCTTTCCAGAAACACTCTCCTCACTTGTAAACACTCCTTTTCAGGTTGTCTTAATTTTCCCCAACCAATCTGAAATGTAAGTTTTCTCAAAGCTCAGTTCTAGACCATCTTCTCATTTTATAACTTCTTCCTGGGATTTCATCAATTCTCATGACTTCAATTGCCACAAATATGCCAATGGTTCCCAAAAGTCAGAAGTTTTCTCTGAGCTCTAAAACCATTTATTCAACTAAAGACTTCATACTTTATACATATTCCAAGGACATCTTAAATATAACATGACCAATACCAAGCTCACTATATCCTTCCTATCAAATCAGGTTCTCTCCTAGTTTTCTCTAGCTCAGTGACTAGCAGGAACCAAAATCCATCCAATTATATAAGTCAGAAAATTCTGAACTATCTTACATCTCTCTATATACCTTTTCTCCACATTGAACCTGCCACCAAGATGAGTACCCTTAATCTCATAGATGCTATCTACTTTCATCCTTCTCTACCACCATCTCCTTAGTCTCACTACCATTAACTCACTACCATTATCTCACTTCTACCATTACAAAAAGCCTCCTAACTGATCTTAAATCCAAACCAGCTCTAATCTGTTATTCTACCTACCAGCCAAAGTAAAAGTCCACACTCTTAACTTTTAGGCATCCCAAGAACAAAAATTTTTTTTTTAAATTCTGCAAAGTTTCTACACATAAGTAAAAATAAATAAAAATGTTTTCTTTGATATAAGGAGACTGATTCACAGTGGGATAGGGAGAGGGAGCATGGGAGGAATAGACAAACTCTAGATAGGGCAGCAGGTTGGAGGGGAAGGGAGGGGACATGAGGTTAGAAATGATGGTGGAAGTGATGATCATTATTATCCAAAGTACATGTATGAAGACATGAATTGGTGTGAATATACTTTGAATACAACCAGAGATATGAAAAATTGTGCTCTATATGTGTAATAAGAATTGTAATGCATTCCACTGTCATATATAAATTAAAAATAAATAAAAATGTGTTTCATATTTTGATAAAATACAAAATATTTTAATAAAATTCTATTGAAACTGAAAGTCAGCCTAGCATTCTAAGTTGTTTAAAATAGGGCAACAATCTTTTCTCTTGAGTAATTAGAGTTTGTGCAGATATAATGCTAGCTCACTTTAAAAGTTTCCATTTATATTCCCCCGCCCCCCGCTTTTTTTTAACCAGGATTGAGAATTGAACAGAAGACACTCTACCTCTGAGCTATACCCCAGCCCTTTTTATTTTGTATTTTGAAACAGGGGTCTCACTAAATTGTCCAGACTAGCATCAAACTTGCCATCGCCTGGCCTCAGCCTCTCAAGTAGCTAGGATTACAGGCATGTGCCACCACACCCAGCTTCCATTTATATCCTTTATTACAGAAAGTACTATACCCTTATTGCCCAAGTATTAGTTCATCTTTATTGCCTATATCAACTATAACACTTCTGCCATCATTCCATTTGATATATATATTTTTTTTAATTTTCCACAGTGGCCCATGCTTCACAGCTATTCAGAAGGATGAAGCAGGAGGTTCACAAATTTGAGGTCAGCCTCACTAAGTCCCTTAGAGGGAGCATGTCTCAAAATGAAAAATAAAGAAGGGCTATGGATGTAGCTCAGTGTTAAAGCACCCCAAGGTTCAACCCCCAGAACCAAAAAAAAAAAAAAAAATTTAAACTCCTTGCTTTAACAACAATTTTGCTTACAAAATGTTCAATGAAATTACAGGCTTCCTAACCTGGTGGTTTTTTTGTTATTGTTGTTGTTGTTACTGTTGTTGGTTGGTTTGAGATGGGAGTCTTACTATGTTGCCCAGGCTGGCCTCTAACTCCTAGGTTCAAACAATCCTTCTGCCTCAGTCTCCTAAGTAATTGGTCTATGGGCAAGCACCACCAGCTCTAGTATTTCATTCTTTATCATAATGCCTGAGGACATGAAAAAAAGAACAACTATAACATTCTTCCAAAGTTCTTCCAGTGATCTGCTCTTTTTCCTAGTAAATCCTAAATATAGATCTAATTAATTGGCCAAACTAAAAGACAAAGTCTTTACTTTAGGAAATTTGAATTGCTATGTGACCCTTATACACTTATTAAACTGAAAATCAGAATCTCCACTGAAATCTCTTAATTGGACAGCAACTTCATCCATTGTGAAGCATGTCCTCATGATGAATCCTCTCAAGTGACCTCAACTCCTTTCAAAGAAGCCTCATCCTCTCCTGAACCCCTCTTAAAAGCCAAGAACATACCACCTGGCAAAATTCTTTCATTTTTTCTTCTTCTCATTTTTCCACTGTCTTCTGTCACCATTTTTATCAGGAAAAACACTTTTTCAGCCAAAGCCCACATCAGAGCCTCTGGGCTAGAGGTTCCCTTGAGGTTAAAATTTCAGTCATGATTATTAAATAGCTCAATGCTTTTAAATATAAGTTTTAAATGACAAGCAAAAAATATGGCTCTTATATAGGACTCAATTTTGCCAAGTTTTTTTAATAACTTGGGCCATGGTATTATGATATCTGAATTCTGGTGCACATATTTTTAGTTATTGTTGGGTCTCTATGGCTATAGCATAGACAAAACTCCTTGTGTTCAATGTCTACATCCCAATGCCCTACCCTAAGTAGTAAAGTATCCTGCCAGCTACAGCCTCTCAGTAACATTCAAGTCTTACCATTCTAATCATAAATTGGCTAATGAAATGTAAGACTAGTACAACTAGTACTGAGGAAAGCAGAAAAAGAATCTTATATAATTTATTTTTTTTAAAGTCTGGTTTCCTATTTATTATTCTACACATCATAGGTAGATTGCAGTGTTAAAGAGATTCCCCTAGTGTGTCAGATCTTTGCCCCCACAGAAATGTCTCTTTATATTTAGTAGACTGTTAGAAGTGAGGTTTTTTCTTTGTTGTTGTTTAATTGAACAATAAGTAAATATGTCTGTCATTTTTCAAAATTGGAAATCCTCTTTGCCAAAACTTCAGTGAATCTGACCAGATTATATTCTGTTTGGCTTTTCCATGTAACATGTATCACCATTTTTCAACAGTGTAACTGACAAAGGAATACCCAATAAGCTGCAAGATGTCAGGAGCTACTTGGCCATAGATAAAACTGTATGCCTATCTACATATGGCAAAAGAAATTCAGGCAAGAGGCCTATATTACTTTGTATATTGGAGCCCATTTTCCTGTATTACTACTTCCTAAGTGCATCAGTCTTCAGCTTTTTCCCCATTTTCTACTGACAGTAATACCCCATTCTTGGTCAGGCTAAATTTATAATTAATATCCTGAAAGTCTGCTGCAGTTTCTCAAAATATTCCCTTGTACACCAAGTGTTCATTGTCTTCCTACCCTGAGTTCACTGGTGTCAACTGCTGCAACACGTTCTGTAGCAACTGATTCTCCTTAACCAGTGAGGTTCATTTACCACTATGATCTAGCAGTCATTATAACTTAAATATAAATAAATAAAATAGCCATGTGATTTTATTCATGAAGATTGCAGGGAGTATAGAGGTAAGACAAGAACCTGACTTCCAAACCAATGGCTTTTAACTTGAAGTTACACTTTAAACTCTTTCAATAAAGTTACACAAATTAGCAATCAATGAAAAATTACCTACAATGTCAAATCCTAAGCATGGGGAAAAGTCCATGCAAAAACTTATTTTCATAAAATGGAACTATTCATTTGTATATTCAACAGCAGTATTTAGAATTTAACCCATATTGCCTGACACTTTAAAGTAAGTTTTAATGTAGATCCAAAACTTGCTACAAAGTTAGCATTACCCATAACCTGCCTAACAAGTTTTGATAAAATCGTGAATTAGGAAACCTTTTCTCCATGTGGGCCATTGGGTCAGACGTAGACAATATTGGGAAAGGAGCACATTTAAAATTCCTGTTTCTTATCCATGCCCTTTGAAAAAAAGTAAAATACAATTAATGTCACTTGCTTCTGCTACATGATTTAACTAAGCTAGGGATATTTTCTAAATCAAAATTGAGATGTTATTTTTGTGTTTTTAAAAATCATTTCTAAGGAAAAATTTTATGAAAGTATGAATTTTAATTATACTTGATCATATACTTAACAAACTACCCTCTCTGAAGAACATGGTTATCTAAAATTAGAGTTATCCCAGAACACTAGAGATGAGTGTAATTGTAATGTACATCCCTTTCTTATACTGTGGAAAGAAGAAAGGACAAATTCTTACTTATCAAAAGAAGTTATAAAGGCAACTGGTCTATTTAGCTTGGTCAACCTACACCAAAAGCTTCCTGTTTTAGGCTCTGAGTACTAAATTAGGACTTCCCAAGCCATGCTATCCTCTCCTCCCAAACACCTTTGTTTATTCTTATTTCTGGCTTGCTATTCTCTCTTTAACCATAAAATTTCTTTTGGATACCTTGCCAATGAGCTGTGGAAATGCTGCTCACACCGAAGTACAATGAGGTTATATGACCCCAGAAAAAAACTGATTAGAAGTAATCAGAACATTTTTCATTGTAATTTGGGCACTGAAAACTGAAAAACTAACCAGATTCTCTCCTCAATGCTATTTAAACGGTCACTAGGTCTACACCAATAATTTTCCAAAAGAAAAATCACCAGCTCACAAAATCAGATTGAAAAAGCATAGTGTCTCAAGGGTACCAAATGGGCTTATCAGCTTAATAATGATGATGATGACAACAACAATTGCAGAGTGCCTACTGCAGTTCAGGACTATGCTAAACACATCACATACATTGTCACACACATTAGCTCATCTGATTTCACAGCGCTATGAGGAAGGCATGATTAGCTGCAACTTTTTCCTCATTAACTGAGGAAACTCATAAGGAAGTCAGGTGACCTTCCAATAACACATAGTAACAGATGGAGCTAGAATTCAGATCTCAGAAGAGTGGCTGATGCAAGTATGTTGCCTATTCCTTCTTGTAACAAACATCTGAATGCTTATTATGTGCCACACACTTCCTAAGCACCCATGTTAAGAGTGTTTTCACCTCTTAATGTGTACAGATTAGTATCCTTCTAAACTTTCTACAGGAATTATTTCCAGAACTAGCCAAAAGTAAAAATTCCCAAAGTTTTATATTATCTCTGTTGTAAAGAAAAGCAAAGATCTCAGGGGAAACCATGCTGAAATAAAGATAGACTTCATTAAAATATCTACCTATCTCCCCTTACATGGCTCTGTATATCTCTTGAGGATTGAGATCTTGTCTCACTTGATCTCGGTAATCTCAGTGCTAAGCTATAACATATACATTATTATTTCTTATGTGTCTGTTTTCTACCATAAGCAAGAAGCTGTCAGACATCCATGGGTTTTGTTTTTCCAATCATTTTTGTATCCCCAGTGGTAGAACATAAAATGAAGCTAATACTATACACCTCATAGTTTGTGATATTACTTGAGTTTATATAAAATATTTACCAAGGCACATCATAGGAATTCAGTAACTAATGGTGTTCTTCTCTTCTCATTTACCTTTCCAGCACTGAAGCAGCCAACCCATGTCTCCCTGCTGCTGACACAAATGAACCAAAAGGCAAGGCAACACATGGCTTAACAGCTAGCAATTAACTGAAGAGCTCATCTGCTACACATTTCCTATGTTATTTTTCTGGACACCCCACCCTGAAAAAGACTCAGGAAACATTTCTAAGCAGTGACAACTTAAAACTGAATCACAAGGTTCTAACTATATCTGCTGGAATGCCTTACCAAAGGTAACTCTGAACACTGTATACATGATTCACTCAAAAAACAAGAAAGGCAAAGGTCTTCTTTCCCTGTGAAGATTAACAGGAATGCCTACAACAACAATGCTTATTCGAAGAAAAAGGCTATGGGCATGTTATTTGAACAGGGCAAATTAGTTATATCACAAGTTATCATTTGTTGCTAATTCTTGATGTTATTAGGAGTTTGAATTATAAAAATTAGAGTGCCTTTTTTAAACAGTAGATACTTGTTCAAACTATGGTAAGCAGAAATTGACTCTTGAATATACATCATAACTAAACATGATTAAGATAGTCATAAGGGGCTGGGATTGTGGCTCAGCAGTGGAACACTCGCGGGCGGGACCCAGGTTCAATCCTCAGCACCACATAAAAAAACATAAAGGCATTGTGTTGTGTCCATCTACACCTAAAAAATAAATATATATAAAAAAAGATAGTCATAAAATATTTAAGCCACCTACAATAATCATTGCTTTTATATAGCCAACTAAATCTCCCAACTCCTACTTCCTCACCACTATCATTTATTATAACCTTTCCCAATCTAGACTAGTTAATCAGTACTCAAAAGTTATAAGCCTCAAAAATGCACTTCTCCCCAGGCACAGTGGCACACGCCTGTAATCCCAGTGGCTGAGGAGGCTGAGGCAAGCGGATCACGAGTTCAAAGACATCCTCAGCAACTTAGCAAGGCCCTAAGCAACTCAGTGAGACCCTCTCTCTAAATAAAATATATAAAAATGGTCTGGGGATATAGCTCAGTAGTTAAATGCCCCTGGGTTCAATCCCCAGTACAAAAAAATAAATAAAATAAAAATGCACTTCCCAATTCCTAACCATACCACTTCTTAGCTGGGTGGCCTTGGGTGATTTCCCAACAATTCTAGGCCTCAGTTCCATCATCTGCCAAAGGAGATGACCAAGCACCCCTCCTGAAGCAAGTTATTGAGGGACCCACAGGCTACACAACATCTAAAGAGCATTAAATAAACAGCAGTTATTATAATTATCCATTCTGATATTTAAAATTAAAGGTGACGATTAACTAGTAAGAATACCAAGGTGTCTAGTGATTAGAGAAATGCAAATCTAAACGACTCTACGATTTTATCTCCAGTCAGAATGGCCATCAATCATCAAGAATACAAGCAACAATAAGTGTTGGCAAGGATGTGGGGGGAAAGGTAGACACGTACATTGCTGGTGGGATTGCAAATTGGTGCAACCACTATGGAAAGCAATATGGAGATTCCTCAGAAAACTTGGAAGCCAGGTGCAGTGGTGCACACCTGTAATCCCAGTAGCTCAGGAGGCTAAAACAGGAAAATCGCAAGTTCATAGCCAGCCTCAGCAAAAAGTGAGGTACTAAGCAACTCAGTGAGATCTTATCTCTAAATAAATATACAAAGTAGGGATGAGGATGTGGCTCAGAGGTCAAGTGCCCCTGAGTTCAATCCCTGGTATCTCTCCCCACAAAAAAGAAAAGAAAACTTGGAATGGAGCCACCATTTGGCCAAGCTATCCCACTCCTCAGTGTCTACCCAAAGGACTTAAAATCATCATGCTACAGTGACACAACCACTTCAATGCTTATAGCAACACAATTCATAATAGCCAAACTGTGGAAGCAACCTAGATACCCTTCAATAGATGAATGAATAAAGAAACTGTGATATAAATACACAATGGACTACTATCCAGCAATATAAAGAGAATAAAATTATGGCATTTGCAAGTAAATGGATGCAGTTAGAGAATATCATGCTAAGCAAAGTAAGCAATTCCAAAAAACCAAAGGCCAAATGTTTTCTCTGATGTGCTAATCCATAAGGGGGGGGGGGGGCAGGATGAGTGGAGGAACTTTGAATTGGGCAAAGGGAAGTGGGGAAGCATGGGGATAGGAAAGATGATGAAATGTGATGGACATCATTATCCTAGGTACATGTATGATTGAATGAATAGTGTGACCCTACTTTGTGTACAACCAGAGAAGTGAAAAATTATGCTCTGTGCACAATGAATTGAAGAGTATTCTGCTGTCATGTATAACTGATTAGTATAGATTTTTAAAAATTTTTAAATGTGATCCATATACACAATGCAATATTACTTAGCCTTAAAGAAGAATGAAATAATGGCATTTGCAGGTAAATGGGTGAAGCTGGAGAATATCATGCTAAGTGAAATAAGCCAAACCCCCAAAACCAAAGGC
>NW_025999924.1:7131796-7136894 GCF_001458135.2 Marmota marmota marmota | reverse complement strand
GGAGGGAGTAAGGGAGGGAGGGGTATGGGGTATGGGGTGGGAAGGACAGTGGAATGAGATGGATATTATTATCCTATATACATGTATGACTACACTACCAGTATGTGACTCTGCACCATGTTCAGCCAGAGGAAGGAGAAGTTGTGCTCCACTGATGTACAATGTGTCAAAATGTATTCTACTGTCATGTATAACTAATTAGAACAGGTTAAAAAATAAAAATAAAAAAATACTAAGGAAGGAGGAGCTAGGAGTATGGCTCAGTAGAACACTTGCCTAGTATGGGTGAGACCCTGGGTTCAATCTGAGGGGGATGGCCATGGATGAATACCACAATCTATTGACACATATAATAATCCAGCCAGAAAACTGGCCTCTTTTCTATTATGAAATGCCCTTTCCTCCTTTGATCTTCAACACCTGCTCTCCCCTATGCTTGGAAATTTCCCCCAGCTCCTCGTAGCCAATTCATTTTCATCCTTAAATCTCAATGTAAATAGCTCTCAATTCAAATCTCCCTTCCTCAGAGAAGCCTTTCTGGAGACTATCATCCCCCAAAGTCTCACTGTTATAACCCTATTTTAATTCTTTCATAGCCTCAGTAATTATGATCTCTTAGTACAGAGAGCTTACCTTTTTCACAGTTATTTTCTATTATATTAAGCACTTAATGTATGCTCAATAAATAATTAAATGAAAGATGCTGAAAACTCAAATACTTTTAAAAAGTTAACACTGAGCTCATACAACATAAAAACAATTTCAGGTTAATATGTGTTAAAACAAATATCTGAAAAACAAGGATAAGAGAAAGAGAAGGTATGAAGAGGTATAACAAAATAGCTTTTTTTTGCTGCTTGCTGAACTGCAGAGAGGAATTCAAATGATAGAATTTACATAAGTGAGAATGTAAAATTATGTTCATTCAAATGTCTTAGGACTATAACTCTACTTTTTTACAAGGGGAGAAATCATTTCCAAGACCTCAGCAAAAAAAAATAGTAAAGGTGCAGCTAAGTCTGTTTTCTGGAGTAAGCTGAAATTCAGGAGTTAT
This sequence comes from Marmota marmota marmota, assembly GCF_001458135.2. Lineage (NCBI taxonomy): Eukaryota > Metazoa > Chordata > Mammalia > Rodentia > Sciuridae > Marmota > Marmota marmota. The sequence goes on along the minus strand of NW_025999924.1, from coordinate 7,135,840 downwards.
CACTGCATAAAGTAACAGTTTTTCTATTTGTCTAAGTATATTCTACCACAGATCTATTCAGATCAATTTCCACCTTGCCTGGAATACCACCAAATGAAGACTATATATGTGGTTTCACACATGACTGATAAAACACTAGGCTTCAAAACCATTCCATGAGGACTAGTGGGAAACATTTTAAAGTTCCTAGCACAAAACTAGCTGATGTTATTTCTACTGATACAATTATCATGCTATAGATGGTAGGATTATAAAGGATTTTACTTCATAAATATATATCAATAGGAATTGTGACCTATTCACAGAATTGGGAACATCTCCAGCAACACCAAATCTAGCAGCAGGGAAGCAGATCTCCCAGGCCTCCTGCTGATGTCTCTCATATTGGCCAAAGCCAACCAGAAACCAAAAAGCAAGGGCTCAGCTGATGTAGCGCATGTAAGCTACTGCCCAGAGCACAGTACAGGATAGAAAAAAGATCTGGTGAAGCAAATGGAGAATATGTACAGAAAGGTACTCCAAGTGATTCCCACACAGCAAAACACAAACATATGGTTCACTTAAAATTTGAAAGTTTAGTCACTTTTGTTGCCAACTTCTTTTTTAGTAGGGTAAATATTAACAACCTCAACTTAAATTTCTTATCCAAAAAAAAAAAAAAATCAGAATAATTCCCCAAAGTGAACAACATATCAAAAATTTTGGTACAGCTCAGCCAGAAATGACTAAATGAGAAAGAGATTAAGATTCATAGCATGTCTCTGAGTTTCCAAAAGTATGTTATTCAAAGAGAATATAAAGGAAGAATTTAGATTTCATAAAATATATGAGGAAAGTTCTCTGAATATTTCCATACTCTATTCCAAACAAGGTAAATTTAACTTAAAAATCAACTGTATAAAACAAGTAGGGCCAAATAGTTATAATCCAGGCCTCTACTTTGTTCCAAAATGCTCACTTAAAGAAAGAAAAAGTCTGATTCAACAAATAGCCAGTTCAACAAACTTTTTTTCAATTCCTTCCTTTTGTGGCTAGAAAAGAAAAATTAAATGATATACAGAAAACAAACCAACAAACTTTTATCAGAATCAAGTTTCATTAATTGAAGTTAGTAGAACTGAACTGCCCAATAGTCAGGATAGGAACTGTGTCCTATTGGTTCACTGGCTTATTTTTATCTTCTGTGCCTAAACAATGTCTAGCACCCACCAGATAGTCAATAAGTATGTACTAAATAATGAGTGGATGAATGAACAAATGTTAGGAGAAAAGGGAAAGCACAAAATGCTGGAGGTTATTCAACAAAAGCAAATTTTTTCAAAATCTTCACCACCACCACCACCACCCTCCTCCCCTAAAGCCACCTGAAAGGAATCCAAACTGGGAGTTAGGAAAGGAACAACTCCTTAGGGCATATTAGTTTCGTAGAATGATGTCAGCATTATGATAATGACATATGTCATCAGTATGATATAATTACTAATAGTAGCAGGGGTTCCACAACCACCTGGCTTGATTATGTTATTACTGACAGATTTTTTTCTATACTTATTGACTTTGATTTGGCATAATGGTGATACAACATTTAGAGCATGCTGGGGTACCTCAAACCCCTCCCTCCTGAGAAAGTCAACACTGGCATCCATGGGCTTCTGTTTGCATCTGCTACTAAGGGAAGCTGTAATTGATGTTTAGTGCAGAGAGAGAGGCTGTATCAAATCTGTTCTGCACATAGATGAATATTATCAGTTAGGGTCCTAGCAAAAAGAAGCACACTACCTGATATATTCAAGAGAATGTAATGAAGGAAGCATTTTCAAAGGTGTAAGCAGGATTTGGGGAAAGCAGCAAGGGACAATGCTATATCTTCAGATGGCAACACCTGAAAGTCATTATCATCTCTAGGTCTGAAGAGGCAAGAGAAGGGTTACCAGAACCCATAAAGATCTCTGTAGCTGACTGGAAGAAAGAGCCACTGAATAGGAATGTGACCTACTCAGAACATCCAAAATCCAGCAGGAGTGAAGTGGCTCTTCCAGGCCTCCTGCTGATATCCCTCACATTGGCCAAAGCCAACTAGAAACCAAGACAAGGGCTCAATTGACATAGCGCATGTAAGTTCTTCCCAGAGCACAGAGCAGGGTGGAGAAAAGAGCTGGTGGGGCAAATGGAGAATAGGTAACACAGAAAGGTATTCCAAATGATCACCACCCAGCAAAACATAGATATATAGCTTTTGCCAGTTCCACCTAAATCTTGTAAACAACATGCACTGCAAATAAGTCATAAGTATAGGTACTTACTTAGGTTCCTAATGCCCTAGGTCAAGTTGAAAAAAAAGAAAAAAAAGTCTACAAGTAATTCTAGGCATCTTCTGACATTCTGCATCTCTAAAAGTAAAAAAGTAAGCCATCTCTCTATAAATGGAATACACCTAAGATAAGGCCCTTCTCTGCTCCTCTGCTCAAAAGGTACCTATTCCATAACTGCATTATTAAACTTATTATGACACATTATAACCTCTTATTTGTCCAGAGACTGTCCTATTATCTTTGTATCACTAGTACCTAACAAAGTACAAAGTTGGCCTTTCAATGCGCACTGAATCAATTAAAGGACTCAGGGTCAATTAACTGGCTGCCTAATGGCATGGTGGCTAAAATATGGAATGACCTTTAGCAATTAACTAACAAGTTATATTCTGTACATGCCTTAATAAACTGGGCTAAAACAGTATCAGCCCACCATCATTGTCTGCAGACCAGCTTTTCTCATGTGCTCAATGTATATGGCCTTTATTATCAATCATCAAAAGAACTAGGGAAAGATGGCAAGATTATGATTCATTTCAGAAAGGATTCAAATATACTTAACCTTTCAAAATGCTCATTCTTTTTCCAAGGGCTTACCAGATTTCCTGAAGGAGCCAACAATTCAGATAGAGAATTCATGTTTCACACTGATAATAAAGATGATTTAGGGACAACACACACACACACACACACACACACACAGACACCAAGAGAGAGATGCATATTTACTGATCACATCAACAGGCATCGTCCTTGGTAAAATTATAAGCACTTATGTAAGAAAATCACATAATATCATTAAAATGGATATACTGTACAATGTTCGGGTGGTCATTAACAGAATCTGGAACATATGCACATTATAATTATGAATCATTTTCACATAACCCTGTACTTATGAAGTGCTTAATCATCTTTTTGTTGGTAGTCAACTTCTACCTATGAATGCCTCACAGAAAAAGGAAAACGTTAATAACCCTTTTCAAGCTGCAAGGCAGCCAAACTCCTGCTGTCAGTGAGGTGAATAAAAACCAAATTTAATATGATACTTAGACTCTACTAGAAAGGATAAGTTTGCTATAAATATGTCTTCCAAAAGTTGGCATGACAAACTTTTCAATCTTCTGGACCACTGCTTTTACTCACTGTTATAATGGAGAGTTGATGTTAACTCTAATGTCATCTTACCTATCTAATTAAGTCAGTACTAAAAAAATCACTTTCTATTTAGGAAAAGGGAAGTCTGACCTTATCTTTACAATACACTTAATATACTTCAAAAGAAATTTCAATAATATGAAAACAGATAAATATGTTTCAAATACATGAAGTATCTTAAACTAAATGCATAAGTCCCCAAAGAAAGCTTTTTCCAAAACCACCAAAACATTTCAAATGTCTTTTTCAAAGTCATCCTAGTTACTTTACTGCCAGGTCAATGTAGCACTAAAATTAACCTCTAATAGGACAATTATGTGATGTATGCATCATATTAAAAATATAGGCCGGATGTGGTGGCACACGCCTGTAATCTCAGTGGCTCAGGAAGCTGATATGAGGATCTCGAGTTCAAAGCCAGCCTCAGCAATGGTGGGGCGCTTAGCAACTAGGTGAAACCCTATCTCTAAATAAAATACAAAAAAATAGGACTGCGGGGTGTGGCTCAGTGGTTGAGTGGCCCTGAGTTCAATCCCTGTTACCAAAAAAAAAAAAAAAAAAAAAAAAAAAAAAA
>NW_025999924.1:7110359-7131179 GCF_001458135.2 Marmota marmota marmota | reverse complement strand
AACCCCGGCCGGGGCGGGCAACCAATCAGCGCGCCGGCCCCGCCCTGCCGACCTGCGGAGGCCTCCCCGAGGTTGAGTCCGGGCTGGCCGGGGCAGGCGTGAAGGCAGCAGGGTCTGGAGCCTTTGCTCCCCTGCGCATTCTGCTGGTGATCTCTGCACTCGGCCACCTTAACCCTGGCTACTAGGCAGTTCTGCTTTCAATGGAGAACTAAGCCTCCGGTCCACGATCCCAGAGCCTCGGCTGCCTGCCACCCCTCTGTTCTTCTTTGGAAATGGGTAATGAAGAGGTCTGAGTGGACGGTGACAAAGATTCTCCGTAACCAAATTTTAGTTAGGCTTCTCCGAGTCTTCTGTCTACTGGGCTGTACCATGGCCTTCCTTTTTGTCCTAGCAGAATACTGCTAAGTCATCCTCTCATCCTGACACCTGATCACTCTTGGTATTTTGACACTTGATATCTGAGGATATTTCTTTTATTCCCCCGCCTGTGATGTATAAATTCTTGGCCTGCCTTTGTTAAGAATCCCCCTGCCTTTGATGTTCTTCTCCTCCTAGTAATTTTCCATCCACTTGTTTCTTGGCTATAAGTCTCCAGCTGTCTTTGCTGTTTTCTGAGTTTCGCTCAGTTCTCCCCCGCCCCCCATATCAGTTAGAACTGCTATTACAATGGACTTTAATGAATACTTCATCAAGGGGATGTGGCTCAGTGGTCGAGTAAGCTTTCCTAGCATGTGCCAAGCCTAGTTTCATCTCCAAGAGCGTCAAAACAATTTTAAAATTATGTTTTAATAAGTATCCAAATATTTTTTCTTTAATAACAGCAATCTCTCTGCCACATTCCCAGGAGGACCATAGAGTGTGTATGTATGCATGTGTGTATATATATATATATATATATATATATATATATATTTATTTTTATTATTAGTTGTTCAAAACATTACAAAGCTCTTGACATATCATATTTCATACCATAGAACATATTTTAAATCTCAATTGCCTAATCAATAAAAAGGGGATGTTAATAATCCCTGCTCTGTGTTCTAGTCAAAGAGAGATGGTGAAGCCCAGAAAAGATAATATGAAAGTTGCTTTATAAAAATTAAACTGATACAGATGTTAACAATTGGTATCTTTCTTTATTTATAATTTACCCTCTTTTACAAAGATATAAAGCACAAATCACAAAATGTGCCTACTTGTGAGGATGGCCTCAGGCCTGAACCTAAGTAACTCCATTTTTAAAATTCCAGTTTGAAACCTGCAGTCTCACCAGGTACACCCACAGAGCCCTCCAGTATGGCCTCAGACAAGTTACTTACCCTCACCCTGATAAACAGAGTGAAGCCCCTGGCAGGCTGTCCTTGCCTGATGAGAGGGAAAAGCAAGAAGATCAGGGTGGATACCACCAGACCAGATGTTTCTGACCCCGAGGTAAATGATGTCATGGAGAAATCCAGTGGTAGCTGATAAGGATTGAAAGGGGGGATCAAAAGCCCCAAAATTTAGTATGAATAATAGAGCTAGTGAACAGGGATTCAGACAGCCGAAACAAGGATACACTTGAGCTGGAGAACCTGATGAGGACCTGACATCCCATCACTTGTCATGGTTTCCTGATCCTCCGTGTGATCCTAACAGCTCCAAACTTTACCGCCTCGTCTGGACCCTGGTGAGAGCCACAACTTCTCCCTACGACTCTCTCCTCAACAGGCTGACCACTCCATGCCAGGAAGAGCCTGCCTTGGTTCCAAACCTGGTCACCACGGTCTAAGTGAGTGTACATCTGGTGGACCTAAAGCCTAAGGCTTAAGACTTTTGAACTTAGTGTGCAGGGGGAATGTCTGTCATTAGCCTATCATGATTAAGTGTGTTTTGTAGTGCTTAGAGTTAATCTAGAATTATTTGCTGTGAATTAATTAATCTAGAATTGTTTGCTGTGCATTAATTATGTCTATTGCAGTGCCTAGCGTTAAGGATTGTTGTTTTCTTGATTAAGAACCTAGAGAGTGACTAAGATTTCATCTCATTCCAGTCAGAATGGCAGCTATTATGCATACAAACAACAATAAGTGTTGGTGAGAATGTGGGGAAAAGGTACACTCATACACTGCTGGTAGGACTGCAAATTGGTGCAGCCAATATGGAAAGCAGTATGGAGATTTCTTAGAAAATTGGGAATGGAATCACCACTTGACCCAGCAATCCCTCTCCTCGGTCTATACCCAAAGGACTTAAAATCAGCATACTACAGGGACACAGCCACATCAATGTTTATAGCACCACAATTCACAATAGCTAAACTGTAGAACCAACCTAGATGCCCTTCTGTAGATGAGTGGAGCTGAATGTTTTCTTTGATATAATGAAGCTGATTCATAGTGGGATAGGGAGGGGGAGCATGGGAGGAATAGACGAACTCTAGATAGGGCAGAGGGGTGGGAGGAGAAGGGAGGGGGCATGGGTTAATTAATGATGGTTGAATGTGATAATCATTATTATCCAAAGTACATGTATGAGGACACGAATTGGCATGATTATACTATGTATACAAACAGAGATATGAAAAATTGAGCTCTATATATGTAATAAGAGTTGTAATGCATTCTGCTATTATATATAAATAATAAAAAAAGTAGTGAGGTACTGTTTTGGGTACAAAACTGGAAAAAAAAGAAGCTATCGAGTGAAAATTGTATTGAGTAATTTGAGTCAATAAAGCATTGAAAGGGGCAGAAGTGCGTGGACATTCTTTATTTCTCCCCTCGACTGCATACATCGCAATTTTGCCCCCTTTCCACAGTACTACTCAGATTTTCCTGCAAAGCACCCCTACTACCAATGGAAAAATAACACTAAACTCAGAAAGTCTGAAAATAAAGCTCCAAATGACCCTGAGAAGCAAAATATATATTTGAAGAAGTATACTTTTCTTTAAAAGGAATGTAGATTTTTTTTTATTTCACCTTTTGTTTGAATAACTTCCAAAAGCTTCAAACAATTTATACCTGAGAAAGGTGTGCCATTGTTTATTCTGTGGCTTCCCTTGCTTACAGAGCTATAAGGGCCCCAGATTGCAAGGTCACAGTAAATTGAAAGTACTTTTGATAGATTCTAAGTATTCATTATTCAAAAAAAATACTTATTGAGTTGGGCCTGGTGGAACATGCTTTTAATCTCAGCAACTCTATAGGCTGAGACAGGATGATCTGAAGTTCAAAGCCAGCCTCAGCAACTTAATGAGGCCCTGTCTTGAAATAAAAATAGAAAGGGCCGTGGATGTACTCAGTGGTAAAGTGCCCTTGGGTTAAATCCCCAGTACAAGAAGAAGGAGAAGGAGAAAGGAGAAAGGAAAGGAGAAGGAGAAATATATTTATTGAGCACCAACTGTATGTCAGGTACACAGTCTAGGCTGTGTTTTATTTAAACAGGTTTTGAAATAAACATTTACTTTTAAAGTGCTTTTTCAAAAGTTTTTCAAAAATCTTATTTTGCTCATTATTCTTTCAGCTTTTTTTTTGGGGGGGGGTATGGGGGATTTAACCAAGGGGTGCTTTACCACACTTAGCTACATCCCCACATCCCCAACCCTTTTTTTTTTTTTTTTTTTTTGAGACAAGGCCTTGCTAAATTTCTGAGGCTGACCTCAAACTCTCAATTCTGTCTCAGCCTCTTGAGTTGCTGGGATTACAGGCATGCACCACCACGCCTGGCCTCAACATTTATTTTTTAAAACAGCTTTATTAAAAGAGATAATTCATATAGCATATACTCACCCATTTGAAATATAGACTCCAATGCTTTTTAGTATATTCATAGAGTTGTACAATCATCTCCACAACTTTAGTACATTTTCATCACCCAAGAAACTCCATAACCATTAGTAGTTGTAGTTATTCCCAATTTATCTCCCACCCCCAAGTTTCAGGCAATCACTTATTTGCTTTCTGTCTCTATATATTTGCCTATCCTGAACTTCCCCCCCACTCCTATCTAACTATAAATATATGTCCTTTGATCAGCATCTCCCATACCCCAACCATCTAAGCCTCTGGTAAACAGTATTCTATCTCTGTCCTTCTATGATCATTTTTTAAATATTTTTTTGTTGTAAATGGATCTTTTACATATATATATATATATATATATATATATATATATNAACACCATAGGAGGAAAAAAAAATATATATATATATATATATATATATATATATATAGTGCTGAGGATCGAACCCAGGGCCTCACACATGCCAGGCAAGTGCTCTACCACTGAGCCACATCTCCAGCCCCTATGATCACCTTTTTTTTAGTTTACATATAAGTGAGATCATGCAGCATTTGTCTTTCTGTGCCTGGCTTATTTCACTTAATATAATATTCTTCAGGTTCATCCATGTTGTCACAGATGATTTGATTTCATTCTTTTTAGAACTGAATAGTATTCTATTGTGAATATGTACCATATTTTCTTTATCCACTTACCCACTGATGGACACCTAGGTTGACTTTGAGTTCATGTCTTGACTATTGTGAATAGTGTTACAATAAATGTGGAAATATAGATATCACCTCTACATGCTGATTTCACTCTTTTGGCCATAAACCCAGTAGTGGGATTACTGGATCTTAAGGTTGTTGTGTTTTTAGCTTTTTGAGAAACCTCCATAACTGTTTCCCATAATAGCTGTACTAATTTACACTCTCACTGACAGTGTATAAGAGTTCCCTTTTCTCTACATTCTTGCCAACAAGAATCTTTTGTCTTTTTGATACTAACTATTCTTACAGGTATGAAGTGATTTGCATTTTCCCTGAGATCAGAGAGTCATGCAACATTTATCCAGCCACCCCGTATTATATATACCAGACCCAGAACACATCTGTGGAGAAGCCAAAATGAGCAAGAGAAAGTTCACTTTCCTCAAGGAGGACAATTCAGAAACCCGGCATATAACTAACTGAATACAATATTGTGACAGTGTGTTGGTGTATAGCAGACACAGAGGAAAGAGTGGGAACTTTAGAAAGATGCCATAGGAAGGTGATATTTCCATTATTTTTTAGTATTTTTGAGTCAATAAAGCATTGAAAGGGGCAGATTACAACAAGGTCCCCTTGCTCTTTGGGTCCCTCATCATCCTAGGTCAGGTCGGTCCCTAGCCTTTCTCCCACACCAGCAGACATTTTCTTAGGCTAGAAGGAAGTAAACAGTTTTGTTTTTGATTTAGTGTTGTTTTGTTTTTGTCCTTCGGAAGAGTTGCAGATAATAGCTTTAAAAATAGATTAATAAACCAAAGTCCATTAAAATTCCTTAAGTCATTTCCTGTTGTTTTAAATGGTATTTGTGCTCTGCACAGATTACAACAATCACTTTTAATTTGAGCGAAGAATGACTAAGAAATAACTTTGTTTTAGAGTGGAGGGTTTTCCTTGTGGGGGAATTGTTGGCTTTGGTCTGTTGTGATTGGATTCTGGTATGAAACCTTGGAATTGAGGATGAGTTAAATAACTTAGAAATGGTGGTGAAATAATTAAAAAAACAACACTGATAGAATGGTGACACCATTAACACCCCCTGGAGGACAAGTGTAAGTATGTCCCTGGACTGAACTCAGCGCTTTTCTTAAATTTTTACCAGTTTGTCCCAGGGGCTGTATTTTTCCTCTCTAGAATACAGGCATCAAACAAAAATCAAGATAGAATGATCTTGAGAAGAAAAATCCTGAAGAAACTAATTTCCTCTCATCTTTTATTATTGAACTTCATGAAGGGAGTCTGTAATCTACAAGCAGCAATACTTCTTTCAATACTTCTGTATGCTCAATTCTGTCCCTACCCCTCTACTTACACCACTTCTCACTATATTTTTGGTTGGTCTCCCTCTTTCCATTCCCACAGTGCTTCCTCTCTTAACTACTTACTTATTTCAAAAAGTGTCTGCAAAGTAATAAGAATGAGGTATTTGTGTTTCCATGTGTGTATATCCTTTTGCCCCAAGTGAACTAAAGTAAACATAGTTTTTATTATACTCAAATAGCATCATAAAACTAAAACAATTTAAAAAGTAAACAACTGGTTTCCCAGTGCATGTGCCCCGAGAACAAAATGTCACAATGTGTTATACTAGCATCCTTTTTACATTTACTGTCAAAGCTGTTTTTTCTCACTTTATTAAAGTTTTTATCATGTAGCAGGGCACAGTGGCACATGCCTACAGTTCCAGTGACTCAGGAGGCTGTGGCGGGAGCATCCCAAGTTCAAGATGAACCTCAACAATTTAGCAAGGCCCTAAGCGACTTAGACCTTGTCTCAAAAATAAAAATAAAAAGAACTGGGAATGTAACTCACTGGTAAAACACCCCTGGGTTTAATCCCCAGTGCCAAAAAATAAAAAATAAGAAGGGCTGGGGGTGTAGCTCAGTGGTAGATCATCACTGGTTTCAATCCCCTGTACTGAAAAAATAAGTAAAATAAAAGTATACATTATTTAGCTTACTTGCTTTTTAGCTTATAATCTTAAGGTCTTTTGCCATTGATTATTTTTGTTTGTTTGGTTTGGTTTGGAATTGAACCCAAGGGCATTTAATCATTGAGGTATATGCCCAGCCCTTTTATTTTTTGTTTTGAGACAGGGTCTCACTAAATTACTGAGACTGACCTCAAACTTGTGCCCTCCTGCCTCAGCCTCTGAAGCCACTGGAATTATCGGCATGCACTAACATGATCAGCCTGCCATTGATTTTTTTTTTCACTCAGTTATATTTCTTACATTAATTTCTGCCACTGTGGTTGCAAGTCTATCATATTACTATGAATTTATCACTTTATTTATTCTCTGACATATCATCTGGGTTATTTCCATATTCAAAAGGAATGCCGCTGTCTGCATTCAGGTACATGTTTCCTGTGTGGAATTACTAGCTATGGGCTGCATCATGAGGTATGCCCACCTTCAACTTCACAAAATAATCCCACATTGTATTCCTAAATGGTTATGCCATTTCACCCCTACCCCCACCAGTGAGGGGTAAGACTCCATCATCAACACAATGTTTTGGGAATTCTTAATTTTTTACTAGTTTATTGGGTATAATGTTTATCTCAATGTAATCTTAGTTTGCACCTCACTGATCATTAATGTGATTGGATTTCTTTTCCTAAAATTTTTCTCAAAAAATGCCTCCTCCTCTATTTTCTTTCTGTTAAGACATTTGGCAATTTATCTTATTCTTATTAAACCATAGGTGTTCTTTATATATTCTCAGTAGCAGTCCTTTGTGCTGTTATATTATTCTCTTATTGTAAAGCTTTTCATTTTACTCCTTTATGAGCAGCCATGTGATGAGTTCTTGTAATGTAAGCAGAAGTTTCCTATGAAAGTTATTGCTTTCCTGACCAAAGGAAAAGACTGGTTTCCCCTTTTTTCCCTTTCCACCTTCATAGACATAATGTCTAGAACCACAGCAGGCTACGGATCACAACATGTCTTGTGATCATGAGGGAAAGACCAAGCAAAGCAATGTCACTGCTCTTTACAATGTTGAGTTACTTAACCAACAACAGGCTACCTCTGGATTTCTTATATGAGGAAAAAAAATCATGTTTAAATCTAAAATCTTCACAACAGATGCAAGGCTTTGATTTATATTTCTGAGAAATTGCATGTTATATTATTCTAAACAAAACCATTTGATGGTATGGTGGCACATGCCTATAATCCCAGCAGCTCAGAAGGCTGAGGCAGGAGGATTGCAAGTTTGAGGCCATCCTCAGCAATTTGGGGAAGCTTTAAGCAACTTAGTGAGACCCTGTCTCAAAATTAAAAATAAAAAGGGCTAGGGATGCGGGTCAGTGGTAAAGCTCCCCTGGGTTCCATCCCTGCTCCTCCCTGCCAAAAGAAAAATTTTTTTGAGCTAACTTAATTTCTGGTCCTTGAAACTTCAAAGCCCTGAATAGAACAATTTTAGTAGGTAGAAAAGACTGGGAGAGGTGGTGCGTGCCTGTAATCCTAGTGGCTCCGGAGGATCATGAGTTCAAAGCCAGCCTCAGCAATTTATCCAGGCACTAGCAAGTCAGTGAGACCTTGTCTCTCATAAAATACAAAATGGGGCTGGGGATGTGACTCAATGTCGAGTGCCCCTAAATTCAATCCCTGGTACCTCCCCAACCCCCCCAAAAAAAGTGCTGAGGGAGAATGAACCTCAAGTGATTGAACACAGAAGGAAAACCAAAAGTCTGAAGTCTTTGAGTAGGAAAGACTGTACAACAAGGATCTCACACTGGGAACTGATGGGACTTAAGATTCTAGAAGGTAGATGATAGCAATATATATATTATAGTTAAAAAACACTTTCAGAGGCATAGACAAATTACTGAATAGGTACTGGCATGCTAAAAATAAAAATAAAAAGATAGTCATTTAAAACAAGTAATCTGGTAGTGAGAGGCAGTCAGCATCTCTGCAGTGGCTTGTACACTAAAGGCATATAAAACTTATCTTGTAAATTAGATTATCTGCATTCTGGTCCTTTGCTAGGTTCACTGTTTCGTTTATTTGTTTGGGTGCTAAGGAACTCACTCAGAGCCTCAGTGATACTAGGCAAACTCTCTATCACTGGACTGTACGGACCCTTAGCCTTATCTTATCTAAATTGTTATTGCTTCCCTCACTTTTTAAGCCTTGTTACAAAGTACAAAGAGAAAAGTCTTCTGTTAATACTTATGCCAGGCAACCAATGGGGGGAACTTCCTTGCAATCCTTAGTGAAAATTTATAAAAAGGAGATTGAACACCTTGGATTAGAGTTGGGGCCCTATGGATGGGCAAGCTTTCTACAAAAATAATTCTCCTTCTTCAAGACTCTCCATCAATGTCAAGCTTGGAGGACCAAAGGGCTTGTTCTGTTTTAGGATGACGTAGTTTAAAATTTTGTTGTTGCTTTTTGTATTGGGAATTGAATATCCAGGGCCTCCTGCAGGCAGTATTTTCTTAATAGGCTTATTATAATGGTCAGATACAAAAACGTAGGCAAAATTGCTTAGCATGTGTCTGACATGTGCAGTCTCATGATACCTATTTTTTCAAAACAAAGACTTCTGTGAATCCCCACCCATTATTTCTGCTTCCCTACCACCCACTCAACCCAGCATCTACCATGGTTCCTTAATCTACCAAAGAAATGGGGTTAGTTTGACATGTCTTGTTTTTAGTAAATCCACACCTGGCCCTGGTATTCACCACTTCCTTTCTCTAAGATGCTCACAAATTATTTAATAATTTCTCTAAAACTGAGTCATGAGATATATGCTAGTAACCTATAAATATCTGTAGTCTTAAGCCATCACATATATTTTTCTTTTTAAAAAACTGTGAATGGGAGTACTTGCTCCAAGTGCTCATCCTTGTATTGTTAGGGCTGGTTGACATGTCCTTAAGAAAAAGGAAAAGGTCCTCTTTAGCTCCTAGAGTTGTACTTGGCACATAACAGTTTTCTTTTTTTAACTGCTTGAATAAACAAATTAATGAAAAAACAAAAGTGAAATAAGAGTTTAAGAGAGAGTCAAGCTTGACCACCACCACCCACACACACACATAGCTTTGGTTGTTGTCATTCTACATTTGTCTCCCCACAAAGTTAAGCTTGTCTGGGTTTGGAGATGAGAAGTAGGGTTAATTCTTCTGCCATTATTCTTTCAGATCTATGATGAACCTTCATAGACGCACTATTTTTATGTCCTTGATGATATGAATTATTTTTAAAAGTGCCCCTACCCCCTTCTCAGTGTCTTAATTATAGATGACTCCTCATTGCACTGTAAAGGAACTTTTCAGGTCCACCTTGTGTTATCTTCTATGCAGATCAGACTCACAGATGCATTTCTAGAAACTTCCTAATCCTCAGAGCACCTTCTTTTTCAGAGTTTCTCACACGATGAATCTCATTTGACTGTCCTTTGGACTTTTACAACAATGCCTTTGAAAAGTCTATGGCAACGATACTCAGACTTTGCACCTAAGAACTGACTGGGGCATTCATTAAATATACAATCACCAAGCCCCACCTCAGAGATTCCAATTCAGAAGGTGTAGTACAGAATCCAAGTATTGTTTTGTTATTATGTGCAACAAATTCCCCAAGGAGATTCTGATGCCCATCAGAATTTGAGAACTTCAGGCCTATTCAGCCCTCATTTTCACATCTTATTTTAATAAAATGTAATTGCTTTCTTCAAAGAAATTGCTACATGTTACAATTTTGCAGTACAACCTAGTAATTAAACATCTGGGCTCAGGAATAAGACTCCTAAATACTCCACTGAATACACCTGGGCAAATTACTTAAAACTTTCTGTTGCTGGGTGTGGTGGTGCACACCTGTAACCCCAGCAGCTCAGGAGGCTGAGACAGGAGGATCATGAGTTCAAAGCCAGCCTCAGCAAAAGCAAGGCACTGAGCAACTCAGTGAGACTCTGTCTCTAATTAAAATACAAAATAGGGCTGGGTATGTGGCTCAGTGGTTGAGTCCCCGTCCCTGAGTTCAATCCCCAATACCGGAAAAAAAAAAAAAAAAGCTTTCTGTGCACCAGTTTCCTTATTTGTAAAATGAGAATGTCAATAACAATAGTAGCTATTTCATAGGTTTATTGTGAAGATTAAATGAGCTATTATGTCCCTAACAGCACAGGACCAAGGTGTATACCAGCTCAATAGATGCTGGACATTATTATTCAAAGATTCCTGTAATTCTCATAAGATTGAGGTTGATAACATGCCCTATTAACCTTGAGCCTAAGGATAATGTTAAGGGATCCTCCAAATTCTTTGCAATTGCATATTCATGTCTATGTTTATGCATTTTGCTTGAACTGGCTTTATAGCTGTCCTCTTCTCAGAGGGATCTCCATACTATACAGAGCTCTAAAGCCTTGCTTATCAACATGTACCCTACACTAGCAGTGTCTGCATTAGTAGAGATTTCTAAGAAGTTTCACCAACAACAGACTACCTCCAGATTTCTTCTTATGTGAGAGAAAGAAAAAAAAAAGTTTAAGCTCAACATCTTCACAACAGATGCAAGACTCAAGAGCACAGAATGAAAGCTACAGAATCAAAACCTGATTTTTAATCAGTATCCCAAGTGATTTCACTGTATATTCAAGTTTGAGAAGTATGTGTCCAGAAATCCCCCAAGTTTCCATATGGAGAGAATCATCTGGGACATGCTAAAAAGCAAAGACCTTGAGCAAGTTTATCAAAGTTTATTTGAGCAAAAACAACAATGATTCATGAATTAGACAGCCCTTAAGATCGGAACAGGTTCTAAGAACTCCTACTTGTTACATGGTCAGGCAGCACTATGGACAGAAAAAGGAAGTGGGCAAAAAGAACAGCTTAATTGGTCACAGCTCAGCATTTTGTCTTATTTGAATCAGTTGGCTGCCCATGGTTGATGAAAGTTCAATTGCTATGACTGACTGAAACTCAGCCGTGCGTCTACTCTCAAGTTAGTTTCACTTAGCATGAATGACTCCATACTGGTTTGCAAAGAAAACTTTCGGTTCCACTACAGAAGATTAGTTTGAATCAAGGGCCTCCTTCAAATTTTATTCAACAAATGTGGGTTAAGTATGTAGATTATCCAGCATATCTCTTGGAAGTTCTGATTCATTAAACTTGGTTAATTTAAAAAATTACTCTGGATTAGTCTTATATTTAGGGAAGGAAACATACAAAGATAATCTGTCTTTAGCTGAAAGGCCTTTCTTGCAGCAGCCTCTTCTACCTTTGCGCAGAAATTTGTATTTTTCTTACAGTGCTTGCCATATCTTACCTTTTAGTCATAATATCATAGACTCCCATACTTTCCATATAAAACAGAAACTCAGCTGGTCACGGTGTCATACCCCTGCATTTCCAGCTACTCAGGAGGCTGAGGCAGAAGGATTCCAAGTTTAAGTCCAGCCTGAGAAATTTAGGGAACATCTGTCTCCAAACAAAATTTTTAAAGGGAGGCTAAGGGTGGCAGAGCACTTGCCTAGTATGTGCAAGGCCCTAGGTTACATTCCCAGTACCACAAAAAAGAAAAGATAGAAACTCAGTGAAAGCAAGAATTATTTTTCACTCATTTTTTATATGACTGACGAATATAAAGCAGTGCCTTAATCCATAGTAAGAGCTCAATGAATAGTTAACAGGTTTCAACCAACATCGTTAAGGGATGTGCTGCCATGTAGTAATCCAGAAAAGTGAAAAACATGAAGCCTTAAATAGTCGTGAGTCACTTAATGGAGGAAGAGCAATAAATGAAGTACTTTATACCAGAAACTGTTAAGTGTCTTACATCCATCTCTCTCCATGAAAAATGGCTGGGAGATATTAACCAACTTGTTTGCTCAAGATAACATAGCAAAGTTATTGGTAAAGCCAAGAGTCAGCATGGCCTGATCTGACCATGTTATGCTAGGTGGGAGAAATAGGAAGAAGAAAGTACTAAGCGAGTTAATGAAGCAAGTGAAATAGATGTCAAACTGGTCAAAAACATGCCAAATGTCATAAAACCAACAGCTCAAGGCAGAAGATTGGAAGCCTCATGTTAACAATGGACAGAAAGTGATAGTCTGGGATCACTGTAGGGAAGGAAATCTTGAGAAAAGATGAGTGTGAATTTAAGAACCTCAAAAACCACCCGTGTCTTGACTAAGAGAAATATACATGTCCTTTCTCATTTGCCCCATTACCCTTCACTCTCCAGAATAAGGTTTGCATTTTTAATTTTTTTAAAATTGGTACTGGGGATGGAAACTCAGAGGCACTTTGCCACTGAGCTTCATCCCTAAACTGCTTAGGGTTTAGGGATGAAATTGCTGAGGCTGGCCTTGAACTCACAATCCTCCTGCCTCAGCCTCCCAAATCACTAGAATTACAGACGTGCACCTGGCTGGTTTTCTCTTACAAGCAGGCCAAACACGAGAGCATTCAGTGAGTCAGATTTTCTTGAGTGCATAATTTTTTAATCCATCCAGCTACCCAGGTAGAATAGAACCACACACAAGCTGCTTTGTGAAAGGGAGGCCTACGATTTGCTGGTCTCTTTGCTTCATTTGTGGGCTAGCTACCTCCCTCTGTCTCATCTTTTAAAACAGTGGCCAAGAGAAAACATCATTACATTGACTTGAAACAATGCCTAACCCCTCTCTCTGTGATTTCCTGTTTCTCTTACTGCTATCTTTTTTTTTTTCCTAGTATGGTTATGCTGTAGAATGAATGTCTGTGCCTCCTCCTTAAAAAATTTGTGGTTGAAACCTATATATATACACACACATATATGTGTGTGTGTATGTGTGTGCGTGTGTATGTGTGTATGTGTGTGTGTGTGTGCGTGTGTATGTGTGTATGTGTGTGTGTGTATAATTTGTCAGTAGACCTTTATTTTATTGATTTATATGCAGTTCTGAGAATCAAACCCAGTGCCTCATACATGCTAGGCAAATGCCCCACCTCTGAGCCACAACCCCAGCCCTTGGTTGAAACCTCAATCCCAAATGTGATGATATTAGTAGGTGGGAACTTTCTTTAAAAGATGATTAGGGATTAGTGCCCTTAAAAAGAGGTCTCAGAGAGTTTCCTTGCCCCTCTGCCAGGGAAGAACTTAGCAAGAAGGTAGTTATTTATGAACCAGGAAGAAGGCCCTCAAAAAACACCAAATATGATGGGGGCCTTTGCTTGGACTCCCTAGTCTTCAGACAGTGAGAAATAAATTTCTTTTGTTTACAAGCTCTTGGTATGTGGCCTGCCAGGGGTGGGGAGGGGTGGGGGGGTGGTGACAAGCAACTTGTGAAAGTTGATACAGCAGGAGCTGCTTTATTACGGGACAGAGAAGTATATATACCCAACTAATTACACACAACTTAACTTAATTAACATAAACTAGATACAGCAGTCAACCAATAAGGAATCCTCATCATCTTAATGATTACACACAGCTTAACTTAATTGACATCATCTAGACACAGCAGTCAGTCATTAAGGAATCTCCATCATCTTAATGGCTCGCTGGCATTACTCAGAAACCACTCCTCCTAGCCTACTGCCAGGCGCCATCTTAACTTGATTGTGGCCCTCATCAGTGGCCTTCTGTTATAGAAACCCAAATGGACTAAGAGATGTGAGATGAAGTCTACAGGACTCTCTAAAGAAAAGTTCCCTCTTCCATTCATAGAAAACTAAGTAGGATACACATGTTTTACTCTCAGGCTCTGTTGGTCTGGAAGTCCTAGTTCCCAGCAGAGGGATGCTACCACTTGGAAATTTCTTTTACCAAACTGAAACCTGTTTTAGTTAGCCTTTTTTCTGCTGTGACTAAAAGACCTGACAAGAACAATTTTAGAGGAGGAAAAGTTTATCTGGGGCTCACTGTTTCAGAGGTCTCAGTCCATGGATAGCAAGTTCCATTCCTTGAGGCTTGAGGTGAGGCTGAACACGATGGTAGAAGAGTGTGGCAGAGGGAAGCAGTTCACATGATGATCAGAAGGCAGAGAGAGACTCCACTTACCAGATAACAAAATATATACCCCAAAGGCACACCCCAGTGACCCACCTCCTCCACCCACACCATACCCACCTTATTTACCACTCAGTTAATCCTATCAGGGGATTCATCCACTAATAGTGTTAAGGCTCTCATAACACAATCATTTCTGCTCTAAACCTTCTTGCATTGCCTCACACATGAGGTTTTGGTGGACACATCACAGCCAAACCATAATAAAATCTGAAACTTCTCCAGACCATTTGGGGCTCTCTCTGTCATCAAAGGTGTCACACAGAATGACACCCCCTTGGTAGCTATGATGACAGCTAAAAGCAAAGGATACACATAATGGGTTTGCAGAAAGGAATTTTAAATATCAGCTGTATACAGGTGCAGAAATAAGGAGCAACTGCCTTTGTCTGTATCTACTTATTGTTGAAGTTGCTCCTGTTAATATACAAATGTTGTTTTCCCCTGCCACTCCCCACTACCCCTACCATACATAGGATGTGTTAAAGCAGTTAAATTTTGCTATGAATCTATTAGTAGCAGAATGATGAAAAAAACAGCAGAATCAAAGGAAAAATGGACAGCAACTTCATTTCAAGTCTGAGGTGTACCTTGTGTGTTCGCATTGCTAGGGAACAAACCCAGGGCCTTGCACATGCTAGGTAAGTGCTCTACCATTGAGCTACATCCTCGGCACTGAGGTGCAGCTTTTGATGAGACTTCCTGTCATTTTGCCTTTAGATGCCATAGCAGGAATTTTCTTTGGTTGTGACTCTGAGGAAAACCAGAGTATGTTTGTTTGTTTTGGGTACTGGGAATTGAACCCAGGGTTGCTTAGCCACTAAGCCACACCCCCAGTCCTTTAATTTTTTTTTTTGGCGGGGAAGGGGGACACTAAGTTGCTGAGGCTGGCCTTGGACTTATGATCCTCCTGCCTGAGCCTTATGAGTTGCTGGGATTACAGGTGTGTGCCACTGTACCTGGCCTCAGAGTATGTTCGTTAAACATATAATATTTAGCCTTTGTTCGAAAGGGATGGATAGTGTTCTGTCCTGCCTGGGAAAGGTTAGAATGTTCTGCACAATCAGGAAGTCTTTCAGAGTGTTTATTAGTTCCACTGTCCCCTACCAACCATTTACAAAAAAAGGACCATAGGCTTAGAGGGGAAATGAATTTGGCTAACCTGGTGGCCACAGATGATTATACCAGTTTATCCACTCCACAGCCTGTAATACCAGATACTCAGGAAGAATGAGGTAGAAGGGTCACAAGTTAAGGCCAGCCTGGGCAACTTAGTGAGACCCTGTCTCAAAATAAAAAACAAAAAAGGGGCTGGAGTTGTAGCTTAGTGATAGAGTGCTTGCCTAGCACGTGTGAGGCACTGGGTTTGATCCCAAGCACCACATAAAAAAAAAAAAAAAAAGAACGAAAGAAGGGCTGGGGTTGTGGCTCAGTTGTAGAGTGCTTGCCTCACAGATGTGAGGCACTGGGTTCGATATTCAGCACTGCACATAAATAAATGAATAAAACAAAGGCTCAGCAACAACTTAAAAAATATAAAGAAATAAAATAAACTCATTTAAAAAAAAAAAAGGACTGGGAATGGTAACTCAGTGGTAGAGCACTGGTTCAGTCCCCAGTACCACCACCACCACAGTGAAGCAGAAAGGAGACTATGCTGTGAAGGAGGAGACAAGAGAACAGTTGTTACTTAGGGTGCTTCAAGTCTCAAATGATGTCCACTCCCTTAAATATGCATCTTTGCAGTAAATTGTTTTGTGTTCTGCAGCAAACTTAAGTGATTCTGTACCTAGCTATGGTAAAGGCCTAACATGATACCACTAAATATTTCAGTAATTTTACTTTATTTTATTTTTGCAGTGCTAGGGATTGAATCCAGGACCTTGTGCATGCAAGGCAAGCACTCTCCTGACTGGGCTATATCCCCAGCCCTTCAGTAATTTTAAAAACACACTTTGATGCATATGAAGGCACATTTGTCACATGTGTAAATTATAAAGCATAACAAAATAAGGGCTCACCACCTAAAACATTGCCAATGTTGTTAAAGTTTCTCAGGTGCTCCTCTTTGAACCCATAACCCCAGCCTGCTCTATCTCCACCAACACACGGGAATGGTGATACTGAACTTTGTCTCTATCATTGTCTTTCTTTTAAAAGAAAATCATGTCTTTACAACTATTTGTCTTTAACCAATATTTTATGTGTTTTGACATTTATAAAACCAGTATCATGCCATGTATACCAGTGAGGACTTGCATTTTCTTTATATATATATATATATATTTAGTTGTAGATGGACACAATACATTTATTTTATCTTTGTTTATTTTTATGTGGTGCTGAGAATCAAACCCAGGGTCTCATATGTGCTAGGTGTACGCTCCACCACTGAGCCACAACCCCAGCCCAAGGACTTGCATTTTCGGTATTTCATAGCATGTTTTGTGTTGTTGCCTGACAGTATAGATTAACCATTCATGATGGCTAGATTTCTATTTGTGTGAATATGTCACCCTGTAATTATTCACTCACCTATTAATAGGCCTCTGTGTGGTTTCTAGGGCTTTTTGTGGTTCAGAAAATGTACCTAATTCAGAAATGAACACTCTTGAACATTTTTCCGGGTGCACTTGGGTAGCAGAACTGAAAGAGCACTTAATATGAGTGGAATTGTTAGGGCCTGTGGGAGGCTAATAAGCACCCCTTCAAACGTGTCCACATCCTCATCCTCCACACCTGTGACTGCTACCTTGTACTGAAAAAATGTCATTGAAGATGTAATTAAGAGGAAGATTTTGAGAGAAGGGGTTTTCCTGGATAATCTAGATGGTCCCTAATTGCAATCACAAGAGTCCTTTTGAGGGAGTATGAGGGAAATTTGACTACAAACAAGAGAAGAAAGCAAGATGCCCTGCCAGCATGTTTTCAGCCCAGGAAAACTGATTTAGGAGTTTTGGTCTCCAAAATTGTGGGAGAATAAGTTTCTATTTTAAGCCACAAAGATTATAACAGCCCTAAGAAAACAATACAACACACATGAGTTGAACTTTACAAAATAATACCAAGCTATTTTCAACCAATATTGACAAAAATCCACCTTCAATGATGTGTCAACATTGCATATCAAATATTAGCCATATATATATATANTATATATATATATATATATATATATATATATAGTGTGTGTGTGTATCAGGGATTAAACCCAGGGGTGCTTAACTACTTAGCCACATCCTCAGCCCTTTTTATATTTTATTTTTCCACAGAGTCTCTCTAAGTTGTTTAGAGCCTTGCTAAATTGCGGAGGTTGACTTTGAATTTTGGATCCTCCTACCTCAGCCTCACAAGTACTTTTGGGGATCTTGAAGAGATCATTTGGTTGGCCCCAAGTCACACGTATAGCCAGTACTCTGATGCATGAACAGGTTTTTAGGCTCATTGACATGCCATTCTTTATTTGAAAGATTTCTCTGTTTATTGTTGTTAAAACAAGAGCAGGTTCATGTAGGAACACTGACCTGGCCTCTGCAACTTGCAGAAACAGCTTTTTCTTCTTCATGACTGAGCCTCCAACCAAGAACAGTGAAGAGTTTGAACTGCAGATAAGCCCTACATTCCCTTTACTCCTTCCATATCCGGTTTGATTTGCAGCAGTTCATAACTCTTAGTCCAGCCAGACTTCCAATAGTCTAGGAGTGTTGCCACTGTTACTGAGAGTAGCAACCCATAAAAGATGAAAACATGACATTAAAAACAGTGTTGCATTTCTAATTCAAAATCACAAGAAGGAAGGTATGCTAGTTCCCTATTGCTGCTATAACAAACTACAACCAATTTAGTGGCTTAAAACAACACAGATTTTTTTTTTTTTAATCTTATAGCTGTGTAGGTCAGAAGTCCAACATGAATCTCAGGGGCTAAAATTAAGGTATTGGCAGGGCTGTGTTCCTTCTGGAGAACCTAAGAGAGAATTAGTTTCTTTGCCTATTCCAGCTTCTAAAGGCTGCCCATGTTCCTTGGCTCATGCTCCATGTCCTCCATCTCCAAAGCCAGCAGCTGGTATCTCTCTAACTATATTAGAAGGTTCTCCAATTTTACGACATATATGACTTTGGATTGGGATCACCTAGATATTCCAGAATAATCTCCCCTTCTTAAGGTCTTTAAATTTAACCATGAAAAAAAATTCCTTTTACCCTAAAGATCAACTTATTCACAGTATTTAGGACTTGAATATCTATGGCGGTGCGTTATTCTGCCTACCAAAGAAGATTTATATAAAGAGTAAAAACATGGGGAAAAATGTGATGCTTACTTAACTGCAATTGCTATAGATAGATAAGCCACATGTGTTAGTTTTCCATTGCCTGAAGTAAACAATTTATAAGAAGGAAAGATTTATTTAGGCTCTTAGTTTCAGAGATTGCAGTCCATGGTCATTTTGCTGCATTGTTTTTGGACTTGTGTTGAGGTAGAATATCATGTCAGAAGGCTCATGGTGGAACAAAGCTGCTCCCCATATGGTGACCAGGAGCAAAGAGAGAGAGGAGGGGGCCAGAGTGTGTCTCAATATTTGCTCTGATCGTTTATTCAAGAGCACACCTCCAGGGACCTAACTTCCTTTCACTAAAGGTTACACCACTTCCCAATGCACCATCAGTTCAGGACCAAATCTTCAATGCTTGAATCTTTGTGGGACATCTAAGATCCAGACCAAAACACCATATTGTTCAGGGGGTCCATTAGTACACTGTAAAGCATAATAAATAAATTAATTTTTGCATGATTTCCATTTAATAATAATAGAATTACATAGTATATACTATCACTGGAATATATGAGTTTTATAGTTTATACATCTTTCACTTATTACTTTCTTTTCACTTTTTTTTTAATATTTATTTTTTAGTTTTTGGTGTACACAACATCTTTGTTTGTATGTGGTGCTGAGGATCGAACCCGGGCCGCACACATTCCAGGCGAGCGTGCTACTGCTTGAGCCACATCCCCAGCCCACTTTCTTTTCATTTTTAAAAAATTTTTAAAGGAAAAGTATTCTTTTTTGATGTTTATTTATTTATTTACTTTTATGTTTTGCTGAAGATCAAACCCAGTGATCAAACAGCAGAATAAAATAGACATTATTATTGCTGTGTGTAT
The DNA here is from genome assembly GCF_001458135.2 of Marmota marmota marmota. Classification (NCBI taxonomy): domain Eukaryota; kingdom Metazoa; phylum Chordata; class Mammalia; order Rodentia; family Sciuridae; genus Marmota; species Marmota marmota. Next base: position 7,111,451 of record NW_025999924.1, on the reverse strand, counting down.
ATATATGACTGCATGACCAACGTGATTCTGCAACCTGTACACTCAGAAAAATGAGAAATTATATCCCATCTGATTCAAATGTATGATATGTCAAGATCATTGTACTGTCATGTGTAACTAATTAAAACAAATTTAAAAATTATAAAAAAAATAAAAGGCAATTTGACAATTTATATCCAAATTTCAAATGCAGATATCCTTTGACCCAAAAATCTGACTTTGAATAATTTATTCCTCATGCAACTTAAAACTGTCTCAAAATAAAAAATGAAAAGGACTGAGGATGTTTAGCTCAGTAGTAGAACACTTGCCTAGCACCTGGGAGGCCTTGGGTTCAATCCCTAGTACCACAAAAGGAAAAAAAAAAAAAAGCAAGAAGAAAGAAATCAACCAAAATTCAGTACCCCAAAGACAAAAACAACTGATGTTACATAAACTTTTTATTTTTCATATTAAAAAGTACATATACTATTATTGAATGAGACTAATTACATGAAAAACTTGATTTCATGAAACTTAAATAAACGATTATTTATATACTATATACTAAAAAATTAGCTCACTAATCTCAAAGTATTTTGCTTTCTCCTAAGTCTTAGTTGTTATCATGGTAAATTAAGATTTTAATTTTTTAGGAATGTTATCAGTTTTACTAAGAAATTATGATAAAAACCTAGTATTACAAGCATCTGGCATTGTTTATCTCATTAATATGCACTTGTTGCAAAAGTAAGATACTGACTAATGTTCCTTGCCCAGTAGATAAAAATAAATTCTTAGTTCATAAGCCTGGGTTTTTGTAGTTTAAAAAAAAAATCCTAACTTAAATCCAAGAAGATATTCCTCAGTTCAAAAAAAAAATTCTGGGTGCTGAAAAATAAAACTAAATAACTTTAGAAAAATAACCTGCCACTTTATTTTCATTGGCAAAAATAATCACAGATAAGGTAAAAGAGAATCTCTTTCGGACTCGGATTGTAGCTCAGTGGTTGAGAGTTTGCTTGCACTGGGTTCAAACCTCAGCACCACATAAAAGTAAATAAATAAAATAAAGATATTGTTGTACCCATCTACAACATATATATATATATA